>NC_056524.1:63567697-63665264 GCF_019175285.1 Sceloporus undulatus | reverse complement strand
ATAATAATAATAATAATAATATTTTATTTATATGCCGCCCTTCCTACGATCAGGGCGGCTCACAACAGGTTAAAACAATCATACACAATTAAAACAGAGTTAAAACAAGACAATAGTAAAAAGCCCCATAGCCCAGCCTCTTGGCCACGAAAGAGGAGGGAGGCCCACAGGATATTTATTCGGGGAATGCCTGCTGGAATAGGAAGGTTTTGAGATCCTTCCTAAATTGGGCCACCTGCCTGCTGATTTATTTTTAAAGAGCATGACATATTGCCTTTTCTTCCATGCATTTAATTGGGACAACCCAATTTGTAAAATAAAGGATAATTGTAATCTTTCAGCAATGGAATTCTGCAATAATTGGTAGCCAGTGGAAAGAATAAACATTATTAACTGACTCTTAAAACAAATGCTACCCATTAGGTCTCTGCATCTGTGAAAATTAACCATGGTAAAAGAATATCCTGAGTATAAGAATGGACTGATAGTGGAACAAACTACCTCAGAAGATGGCAGATTGCCCTTCATTGGAGGTATTTTAAGAAGGTTAGATGGCCATTTGTTAGGGGTGCTTTAGCTGTAGATTTTTTACACTGACATCCCTTCCAGATCCACAATTTTATGCATATTTTTTAAAGAAGTCTTTCTTCCTGGTTTACATAGACTTAGGATGGGTTCTTTGAAATGTGTGTTGTTTGTATTATCTGAATAAAAATAAAGGTGATAGTGTGTATCATCTGCATTAAATAAAAAATGCTATCAGCACTTCATTTACGTGCTTGCCATCAGGATATTATTACAAGGCATTGTGGTCTATAGGGTTACAATCACAACACTTCCCTTCTTGTATTTCAGTGTGTTAATTATATTCTTACTCTACCTCAGAGGTTTAGCCATTGCATAAAACATATCTTGCCCTGAATAATACTGAGAACTAGAGTTTATAATGGTTAGAGTATTGAACAAGATTTCAGTCCTCGTGGAGTCATGAAACACACAGGATGATACTGGCTTGTCTCTTTCAGTCTGACATTCCTAAGAAAGGGAATGGGAAGATAAACTGTGGAGGAGAGCCATATCTGTTGAATTCAATGAAGTGGAATGAGTGAATGACTATCAGTCAAAATCCAGTTGTAACCCCAACTTGAGTAGAATGAGATGCTGAATGGCAAGTCAACACTTATATAAATCCTGTTGGGGGGGCTACAATATTCTGGGCTGCCCCTAGAGAAGTCTTGTTCCAAAAATGCCCCCAATTCCCCCAGTTACCTGGGCAATCTGCGCTAATGCTAGGTGGATGTCTAAACACATGTCCTTCTGTGTTATCCAGAGATTGCTGTTGCTGGTGTGAGTCATTTGCTCTGAGGATGAAAATGAGACTCCCAGTGCCTTGTGAACTCAGAGGGAGTGACTCACAGCAGCAGTAGTGTCAGTGGGTGACATAGTGGGGACACATCTGTAGACAGCTGCCTGGCATCTCTACATAGTGTTCTGGGTTTTCCTGCAAAGTCTGGAGCAAAAAGTAAGCTATTTTAAACAAAGTTAAGGCAAGGATGTCCTGGATTTGATACAGAATTACCCTCACTTTGTGAAGAGAGACCACCGTTGAATCGGGGCTTTGGTCCTGTGTCATGAAGACAGATTGTGGCAAGGGTGAGGGAAATTGGTTTAAATGGCCCATGTAGACATGCCCCAAATGGGCCTGGTTGGGAACAGAAACTGAATTTAGGCCGTATTTTCATCTTTGCTCCCGCCAGTGCCACATCAATATCAGAGGAATGAACTAGTAATTGCTGCCTGTTTTTCATCATTACTGTAGACATTCAGGTTTCCAGCCAGCATGTTTCTACTTTCTAATGATTTAGTTTACTTTCTTTTAAGGTTTGGATTTGTCAGTCACCTTGAAAATATTAGGACATATAAAATTAGAGCAAATAAATCAATGGACAACAAATGTAAAACAGCAGCCTTTTTTTTTTTTTTTGCTTAACATATAAATGATTTTTTTAAAAAACAACAACCCAGTGTTGGTTGTTGTTGACTTTACACAGCATTTGTACATGAGTGAAAATATTCATGGGAAGTTGCAAACATGCCAAAATACATTAAGCGGTATCAGACAGTGAGATGAAGCATACATTTATGTAGTCTCCATTTGTCACCCCTGGAGCCATGGTTGGTAATATTGATTCTTGCATTAATTTGAAGTATTTTTTTTCCTTTTCTTCTTTTTTGTGGGCAGTTTTAGTATATATTACATGCAAGCACTTAAAATGTTTAGAAAAAGAAAATATTCACTGTCCATTAGTTAAGAAGACACAATCTTCTCTTTCAGATTCCTTTCCCCCCAGTAACACTAGTAACACTGGATATTTTCATTTTAAATAGTTCTCTGAAATGTAATTTAGAAAACTAAGCCATAAAGTTTCTTTTTAACTTATCATGGCTTCAAGCTTCATACATTTAATCAAAAATGCCCTAATTCTTTTTGAGCTTGTATTGTGGTCTTTTGACTTCCTGAAAAGGCATAAGTGAGACCACTAAGCCACATCAGAAAATATTTTATTTGTTTTGAGGAACTAGTTATTATAACTCATGGTGAAGTGCTGTTGCAACAAAAGACCCCTCTGTTAAGAGAAAAAAAATATACATTTATCCTTTAGTTCTTTGTGGAATAAACTGACCTCTAGTTTTTGACCTGTATCAATGTCAGCTTTGGTTGTTCCTTATCTTCCTTCTGACATTGCTTTTTGTCTTGCTGACATCAGCTTTTAATATACATCTTTGTCATTAGATTCACATCCATTGTTTGCATGGGAATTGTGTTATTTTGTTCTTATTTTATTTATTGCTATCATGCAATAAATAACAAAAAGAGAAGCTTTTTGTTTCCTTCATCTTTTCTGTCTGTGTGTATTTAGTGAGGTGCATGGGTGAGAGATGGGATTTTCAATTATTTGCATAGTTGGTACATTCTGTCCCATGTTCAAAATGGGGGAGGAGGCCAGAGGAAAAGAAGGAGTAAAATTATGTGTCACCTTCATTTCTATATGGTGTTTTATTGTATCAGTTACACTGAAATTTAGAATTAATAGAATTTAAGGGAAGGCTAAATGTCTCACAAAACTACTGTTCCCAGAATTCTCTAGCACTGAGACAGGGCAGTTAAAATGGTCTCAGACTGGATTATTTCTGCAGTGTGTTTTGGACCTTAATTAAGTGAACTCTAATTAACAGAATTATGTTAATTAACAGGCGTAAAAATGCCTCCTTTTAAAATGCTACCATACTTAAAATACATTTTAAATTTTGCAGTGTAAACATAACAGAATGACACATCTTCACCAGCTTTTGTATTTCAGTTCAAAATTTACCAAGATGCTCTTTGAGTATGTGAAAAGCATCTTTAGCATCATACCAAATATTTGCAGAATATTCACCATAAAAATTAGTGCAGGAGATTTTTTTGTAGCAAATTATAGGCATGCCAAACATTTACACACAACCTCCCCACCCCCCGATGAAAACTTTAGAGCAGCTCACAGAGTTAACTGAAAATGAACTGGCTGTTGCTTGCTTGCTTGCATTTTTATTTGCTTCCTCTTTTCATTCTTGATCACCTCCTTTCAAACAATTGAACTGGATTTTTTGTCTACTGGTTCCAGCTACTCAGAAAGCACTTGTGAATTTGTTGGCTCCACAGCATCCTTAGACCCATCAGATTTGGCTGTATGAAGCCTCCATCCTCACTGCAGAAATAATCCAGGCTGACACCACTTTAACAGTCATGGCTAAATGCTACAGAATTCTGGGAACTTTAGTTATGTGAGTTATTTAGCCTTCTCTATGTCTATGAGCGAGCCCTGGTGCCACAACAAACTATGAATTCCAGACTTCCATAGCACTGAACCATAGCAGTTAAAGTGGTATCAACCTGGATTATTTCTGCAGTGCCGATACAGGCAAAGTCAAATCTGAGTAAAGATCAAGAGTACTGTGAACCCTTGTTATCTACTGGGGTTTGGTTCCAGTATCCTCCCCAGTGGATACCAAAATCTGTGGATGTTCAAATCCCATTAAATGCAACAGAGAGTAAAATGGTGTCCTTTATATAAACTGGCAAAATCAAGGTTTGCTTTTGGAATTTATGCATTTTTGAATATTTTCAAGCCATGGGTGCTTGAATCCATGGATGAAGAATCAGTGGATACAGAGGGCCAACTGTACTGAAAACATTATGAATTTATACAGATTGCCATTGTACAGCCCTCTGGAAAAGTTACCAAATGGTGTCTATGTGCATTTTAAGAGTGAAAGTTTTTGCAAAAGAATTCTCCCAATTCACTTGCTACAGCAAATTTGTTTCATCCTTTGTCAGAAGGAACTATGTCATGATATGAGGAACTAGGCATGCTTAATTCAGTCCAGTGTGAATTCATAGAATCATAGAATCATAGAATCATAGAGTTGGAAGAGACCACAAGGGCCATCTAGTCCAACCCCCCTGCCATGCAGGAAATCACAATCAAAGCATCACCGACAGATGGCCATCCAGCCTCTGTTTGAATTCAGAAAACCATGTTTTCTAGTGGTTATTACATTTATCTCATGATATCCTGATTGAGATATTCATATGAATTGGCTGTTTGCTGTAGCATAGATTTTTTTATTCCCAGCAAGAGTCAGCAAACCTTTAGTTGTTATAATTAATTCAGATTTTGTTCTCCAAGCTTCAGATAGTCCAGAAATGAATGGATCTTTGTCACTACTAGTAAAATATTTCCACATATATTGACACTAGTGATGGAAATAATATTTGAAAATATTTGGAAGATGGTCAGAAACATATTTTTGGAGAGTTAAGCAACACTGGCAAGAAGAATCTGGACAGACGAGAATCTTTGCAGTTCAGGACATATTCTGTGCAAAATTCACACTTGGATGTTTTGTGCAGAAAACAGCAGGGAACAGCATTTTCTGTCTGAAAAATAATATTTCAGTGCACAAATATTAATTTCTGTGCAGCAAATGCTATTTTCTGTACAGAAAATGCTGTAATTGAAGATTTATTCGGCCTAAAATTTGCATGTGGTTGATTTGTATAGAAGACAGCATTTTCTGCACTACAGAAAACATAGAAGAGCCCTGGTGACGCAGTGTTTAAATGCCTATACTGCAGCCACTTACTCTGCAGCAAAAGGGCTCAAGCTTGACTCAGGCTTGCATCCTTCTGAGGTTGCTAAAATGAGTACCCAGATTGCTGGGGGCAAATTAGCTTACAGTTGTAAACCGCTTAGACACTGCTTAGGTGGTATGAAGCGGTATATAAATGAAGCTTGTTTGTATTGAAATATTAGTTTCCACACAGAAAATGCTTTTTTTCTTTGCTGAAAATGCTGTTTTCTGCACAAAACAATTACAGTATATGTGAATTGTGTGCAGAATACATTATGAACTGCAAGAAGTCTTTGAAAACTGTATTTTTAAAAAGACCTTCTTGCAGTGGGAAGATACTTACTGAAATTACTCATTGCTATCTTCAAAAAGAAACTGAGAATGACAGTAAGTGCTGGCATTGGGGTGGGGTGGGGGTGTGGCATTTGAATGACACATACCCTGATGCCACCACAGTCCCAGTGTCATGTCACCCACCCGACCACATGGCAGGCAGTGTTGTAGAGCTATTTTGGCATGGTGTTCACACACCACATCCCAAAAGGAGTGCCGAAAAGTTTTGCCTTGGCAGCAAGGGTGCCTTTTTCTGGGCCAAAAAGAAGTGTCATTTTGTCACTTCTTTTTGGCCCAGAAACACTCTGGATCGGGCTTACAACATGCGGTTGCCAGGCCCCAATCCGGTGCTCAAAGGGGTGATGGCAAGCTGCTCCTTTGGGACAGTCTGTTTTACCCCTGAATGAGGAATTATATCTCTGACACACCAAAATAAATTTCCCCTCTCTTTCAATCTCTCTTTCTCTTTCTCTTTCTCTCTCTGCTCTTTGGTTCCATTAATCTTCCTTTCAATCCTTCTTGCAGAAACAGTCTTTTAAATCATATATATATATATATATATATATATATATATGACATACTGAGCATGTTTGATATCAAAACTAGTATTGTCAAGATCAAATTCAAGGATGTTTGTATTGAAGTTATCTTCTCAAATGATTAGAAGGTTGGCAAGAATCATGAAATATGAATAATCTCTAGAACCCTCAGTAGCCAGGCTGTCAAGAAATAATGAGAGAAGCAGTCCAAAACATAACATTTTAAAGCCATGCTAGCTAGGAGATTCTGGGGCCTGTAGTCTAAAAGGTAACATTTTTGAGTTCTGTTGCTAGATAGAGTGGGTTTTTTTTTGGGGGGGGGGAATATTGCTTGCTTACAAATTCTTAGAAAGCCAATATGATCTAATGGGCTGAGTGATGGGCAAGTAATATTCTCTCAGTCTGAGAGGAAGGCAATGACAAAGTTCATCTGAAAAAAATCTTGCCAACCCCCCCCCCCCCATGATAGGGATGTCATAAGTTGCATCTGACTTAAATGCACATAAAAACAACAGAAGTTCTTAACTTTCATTAGCTTACAGTTCATTGTGCATGTTCAGTTGCTGTAAAACTGGCAAAAGAAAGTATTGTCTTTATTATCCTTTCAAAGAGCATTTCTGAACAAAGCTAGACTTGATAAAGTATAATGCAGGTTGTGGCTGGACAGCTATTATTCATTAATTTACAGTTCCAGTAAGAGCTATTCAACATTATTTTCTCATGATTTGTTTAGTCTAGCAGATGCATTTAACAGTAACAAGTGCTTGTATCTCTTGCATGCTGAGGTCTTTGAAATCTGAACATTTAAAGTAACATGCTAGCAAATTACCCTAGGGACAGTATAATGGCTACCAGTGAAAGAATGTGTCAGCGTACTCAAGAGGAAATCTGCACTTCACCTTAGATTTGTGTCCCTTTTTGCTAGATAGAATACATAGTGATTTGATGCACACTCTGAAGGAGGGACATCCTCAGAGACAGACAAAGAAAGTGAGAGAGACAGAGAGAGATTAATTCCAGTCCCTTTCTCTAGCTGAAGAACCCAATTCTTAATTGCCTCAAAATAGTAAAAGTTGGAGTTTCATTTCAGCAATGACTCTAAACCCTGTGTTCTGTGTACTATGTTCTATTTTAGTTGAACAAATGTTAATGAATGCAAATTAAATTATGAATAATGGTTTGGAGGATTCATCTGGGTGACTAGCTGTTATTAAAAGCAGGTGGAAGTAAGTGTAGAGAGACCCTGAAATTCTAAAGGGAATTCTAACTTTAAAAAGAAGTTGTTGTTGTCTGGAGTACACTATATAATGCTGATTTTTTCATAAGAACATCAGAAAATCCCTGCCGAATCAGACCAAAGGCCTTTTTTGTGAAGCATCCTGTTTCCTACATCATGGCCAGCTAGATACTTAATAAAAATCCACAGAAGGTCATGAGAGCAGTAGTATTCTCCTTCCATTGTTCTCCATCAACTGGTAGTCAATGACATTGACAATGGAGATTATTGCATTTCCTTCGGTGCCAGGATAGATCTGGGATATAACTTTCTTAAGGTGGATCTTATCACAATCACCTCTCACAAAGCTTTTCAAGAATGGGATTTTCCTGTACTTGAAAAGATGTGGGACACGCCTGGAGAAGCCAGAGTTGCATACAGGCTGCATATTGTCCCGCAATGGGTGAATGCAATAAGATCTGCCTTAAGAAAATTACATCCCTGGCAACGAAACTAATGTGATCATCCCCATAGTGTCTTGGGTTCAAGAGATAACATGTAGCCAACACGACTACTGATAGTGTTGTTGTTGCTACTGCTGCTATGTACCTTCAAGTTATCTCCAATTTATGGCTTTCTGTTGATAGAGCCTCTGTCAATTTTGTTAAATTCCTTTTCAAAGTGATAGTCTATCATAGAGTTGACACTTTTAAGTACCCTTTGTCTGCTGCATTTGATCCTTCGTGAAAAAGTGGGGTATGTATAAATAAATAAATAAATAAATAAAGACATGGGTCATGTTAGAATTCAAAGACATGGCCATACTGAGTCATTATGCAAAGGGATCTAGTAGCACTTTTGTAGAATAGGTCATGATTATTTTCGTGTTTGAAAGACTGAGCAAATGCCAAGGATGGGGTCCATCTGTCCTCAGGCATGGTGGGAGAATCTTCTCAGATGATACAGAGAGGAATTGGTGGCAGACTGTTGAATTGCAGAGACTGCCAAAATCCAGGAACAAAAATTCTGAAGTAGCTATAAATTCACTTCTGATTTTTTAAAAGCAAGGTTTTAAAATTCAGGAAAACTAGAATTTATTGAAAAGATGAATTGCTGGTCCCAAATAATTCCATGACAGACATTTTACCTTTTTTCTTTGTGTCAGAAATAAGGCAGTCTAAGGACCCTGGAAAGGTTAAGGGCTGCAAAAAACAACCCCCCCTTAGTTTGGGGGCAGTAGGTGGAACTAGGGCTGCACTTTGCCCGGTCTTGCCCTAAACAGTGGATAATTTTGAGCTGGGCATAGGGTGAGGTGAACCAGGGCTGTAATTCAACTTGAAAATTCCAGTGAACCTGTGTTGTTTGAAATGCTTTGTCTGGAACATTGCTTCTGAGTGGCAAACCCCAGCTATATGAAAGCATGATGAGTTTCTTGCTCATTTAATGTCTAAGCCCATGCACAGTCAACTCTCTGGAAGAAATCTCATTATTTCAGTCATCTTCAGCTCATAAAAGCACTTATCCAATTTTGCAATATGGTAAGGGA
Source organism: Sceloporus undulatus (assembly GCF_019175285.1). Lineage (NCBI taxonomy): Eukaryota > Metazoa > Chordata > Lepidosauria > Squamata > Phrynosomatidae > Sceloporus > Sceloporus undulatus. Next base: position 63,656,455 of record NC_056524.1, on the reverse strand, counting down.
AAATATTCCTGCTGAATGTCTCCTTTTGGTAAATGTACATAGTACATTGTCAGAGTTTTCATAACTTTGAAGCCTCTGGAGGTTCTTAAATTATAAAATGCCTTGTAAAACCCTGCCTAAGCATCTGTCTTAATGAGTCAGGGAGTTCCAATTTAAATGTATATCCTACTATTTTGAGCCAATGCCTATATAAAAAAATTAAACCAGATTTAGTAAGTGTCACCCCTGTTCTCATATTTTTGGGCCATTATAGAAACAAATTAAAAGATTTTAAGACTGGCTTCAGCAGGAACATTTCTTCTCTTTTTAAAGTACCTTTCATCATACTTTAAATCTTCCCTGGTGCCATGTACACAATTTTGTACTGTTAAGTTCATTCAATTAATCATACTTAGTTAGGAACACACTTCATTAGCACATTCCATTGACACAAGTTAAGAGTATTTTAACCAATCATCTCAGAGCAATTTTTTACATCAAAGTAAAAAAGCATCACTTAGGGTGAGGATAGATGCCGTGTTTAAAGAATAATTAGTGTGGTTTTTCTATCCTGGTATACAATAGTGTGAACCTGTCTTTCCAATTTTTACAGCAGGTATTCATTACCACAAATTGAATCATAGAATTTTGGACTTGGAAGGGATCCCATGTGTCATCTAATCCAACTCCCTGCTAGTGGAAGAATCCACCACTAAATCACTTTTGAAGTCATAGCTATCAAACCTCTGTTTAGAAACATCTAGCAAAGGAGTTTATCATTGTGAAGGATTCCATTGTTAAACAACTCTTACTGTTCTTAAGACGTTCTTCCTAACATTTAATTGGAATCTTCTGTCTAGTAATTTGGATCCATGCATTCATGCCCTAATCTCTAAAGTAGTAGAAAACAAGCTTGCTACATCTTCTACATGACAGCTGTTCAGATATTTAAAGATACTCATCATATCATCTCTGAATCTTCTTCCTCAACCATTCTTTATAGAGCATAGTTTCCAGCTTTTTACCATCTTGGTTGCCCTTTTTTGGTCATGGTCTAGCTTGCCAATATTCATCTGAATTTGGTGAGCAGAACTGGACATAGTACTCCAAGTGATGTCAAAGCAAACGAGAGTGGCAATTCTATTTCTCTTGATCTGGATGCAATAATTCTGGTGAGGTAGATTATAGCTTCTAGACTTGCCCCATCCTTTATGCTGCAAAAAGGCTGTGCATTTTTAAATTTTTACTCTTTTAAAATGGCTTCCATACACACACATACAAACATGCACATATACCTAGCAAAACAGTTCAGTGATTTTTGATAGGCCTGTGGGGTATGGCATATGCACTAGTAAATCTGTACTTCTCAAGGCCGGCTTTTTGCTGGTTCAGATCAAACTGTAGCATTGCAGAATTAATTGATCAGTGAACTCTAGAAAAGATTATATTTTTACTGAATGTAGAGGGTACTTTAAAATTAGCCTTTCTATAAATCTGTTATGCTTTTCTTAATGATTAGTTGTGCTTGAGCTACTTTTTATCAGTCACAATTACTGTATTGAATTGTGAACCTCCAGGCAGGGCCTGTACCATCTTTTAATTTTTGTTTGATTAGAGACAGGTTTGGATGATTTATCATGGGTTTGTGAGAAGATTAGGTGCTTGGAAGCAGTATAAAGATCATCTTAAACTAAGAGAACGTATTTATTGAGAATCATAAGGCTGGTAGATAAGTGACAATTACACAACTAGAACAAAGACTTTAGGAAGAGGACGATAAGGAAGTGAAGGAAGTGATCTCTAGGCAAGGAAGATAGAATTCAAATATTCCAGAAAACCCAAACTACCTCTCTCTACTTTTACATCTTCATGTAGGTACACAGTTGTACAACTGCTTGTGCAGATATAGTTGCACTTCTCTCCTTTCAATGGTTTCTATTATTGGCATATTTATAAACATACAATAATACAGTTGGCCCTTCTTATACACTGATTTTTTATACACGGATTCAAGCATCCACGGTTTGAAAATCTTCAACAGAAAAAAAGTTTAAATTTCAAATATCAAACCTTGATTTTCCATTTTTTATAAGGGACACCATTTTAACCCAAAGGGATTATGAGTTAGGAGTTGATGATATTTGATTAAGGAATAAAGGTAAATGGTAAGATGTTAAAGGTAGAGACAGAGTTAAACACAAATATATAGGCATAAGGGTTTGAATCTAAGGCTTTTTTGATGTTAACTTATAAGAGTAAATAATATATTAAAGTTATGTTAAGAGAAGAGAAGACATAGCCTTTAGGAAGTACCAAAGTTGGAAAAACAGTGATAGATTTGGTAGAAAGACATTTAAAGAAAAGAAATGTAATGATATTCTTTTGTATTTTGTATTATAAACTGGTGTTTTAATAATAATAATAAAAAAAATAAAGGACACCATTTTGCTGTGTCATTATATTTAATGGAACTTGAGCATACACATAGATTTTGTTATACACGGGGGATCTTGGAACCAAACCGCAGCGTATAACAAGGGTCCACTGTATGTTTACTTCGCTAAATGTTTTGAGAATGTCTATGGCTCAAAAGAGACAGGCCAAAAGCACCACCTTATGATGCATACCCCCAGACTGGGCCAAAGCTGCACCATGGCTGCTTAAACTGGCCCAAATCCAGTGCAAAAGGAGTGCAAAAGAAGTGCTCCTTGCCAGTGGTCCATTGCAGGCTGCACTGGCAGTGTCCTTAGGACTGTGGCATTTTAGGACTGTGGCATCTGCAGTCCCACACCAAATTGGGAACAATCGGGGCAGGAGCAGTCTCTGGATGCTACTTTTGCCCCATCTGCTTGAGGCCCAGGTTGCTATTGAGACCACCAAGTTCCACAGGATTTGTTTCTTGTCTTACAATATATAGTTTGAGGCTTTTCTTCCCCCAGAACTCTCTCTTCAACCCCCGGTCCTTCTACTGGTTCCAGTTTTATCTACTATTTCGTGTTTTTTTGTATTCTTTGTAGTGTGATTTTGATGCTAGTATTTATAAGGTACTTCAAGCCAATCCTCTGAACAAGAAGAAAATAACTTTTATTTACAGACAGAACTTATAATACTTTCGTAGTTGGTTGTTATAACATGTACAACACTTAGGGTTGCCATAAATCTCTACCTTCAACCCAGGACAAAATGTAGAAAAAATGTAGGCCAAAATTTAGGCTAAAATATAAGACAGTCAAGAAAAATGGAGGACACAACCAACTAAAAGGCAAAAATGTTAATATGTATATATATTTAAAAAATTAATATAAATCTTTATTTACAAAAAACTATCAATATACATCCATGTTTCTTTGTCATGCTCAGAATGGAAGAGATTTTGATATTTTTCCTGGACATAAGGTTGAAATGTAGCTCCTCCTCTTTGGAAACAACTTGAAAGCTCACAACATCAAACATGATAAAATACATCTGAGGAAGTAGAATTCAAAGATATAGAGATATTGTTGCACTTCTGAGACTAAATTCATCTGAGGAAGCAGATTTTAATCTAGGAAACCTCATGTCTAGCCGATAGCACAGACAGGGAGACCAAGGTGGGAGGGGCAGCCCTTATCTCCCCAGCCCCCGGTGCCTTCCGGGAACCTGGCACCACCACCATCCTCCAGTGTCTCCATAGTCCTCCTTGTGGCAGCAGCCTCCCTTCAACTCCTCAGGCCCCAGCCAGCTGGCTGAGATGCCACGTAGCTCAAATGCCACCGGGGGAGAGGCCTTGCCATGGCAGCGGCCCTTCTTGGGGCCCAGCTGGCTGGCTGAGACTCCGTGAGGCTCCACCACCACTGGAAGAGAGGCTTTGTCATGGAGGCCTCCCTTTTTGGTGACTATCCAACCAGCTGATGCCCCATGCAGCAGGCAGAGGTGGAGGTCCTGCCCCAAGCCCCCCTGAACCCAGCGAGGCCTAGAAAGGTAGCTAGGCCTTGCATGCCACCGCTGCCATGCTGAAAGCACAGTAGGAGGCAGCAGAGGAGGTGGAGGAAGAGGCAGGAGCCAGGACTGGCTCCAAACCCAGGACAGGAATTCCCAAATGGTTAAAAACCGTGAATGTCTTAGCAAAAACTGGGATATATGGCAGCCCTAACAACACTTCACTTGTTACAAATTGACTTTGTTCCAGTTCACTCAATGACATCAGTTACCCTTCAAATTGTGTTTTATTTTTTTACACACACACCTTCCACTAAAGCACATTCATTAGGCGTATAAATCCTATGAAAGCCCCCCCCATCATTTTGCCAGCCTGTCTCTGATTGACTGTTCTGGACCTTCTATCCTGCCAATTGAGTTTATCGCACAGGGCTCCTGGCATGCAAATGGAATGGTAGAAAAGGGGCCAAGAAAGGAACAGAATGGCACACCAGAATGCCGCTGTCTGAAGTCTCCATTCTGTTCTCAATCTGTCCCAGAGAAGGAAATGGAACAGAATGGAATGGGGACTTCCAGCAGCATTTGGTGGCATTCTGGTGTGTGGTAAAATGCATTCCCTACCCATTCCGTTCCCTTCCCAGCCCTTTTTGTACCATTTCATTTGCATGCCAGGAGCCCTGTGCGATAAACTCTAGTGTCTCTCCACAGTCCCCATCTATATAGGCTGAGTATTATGTCTCCATAAACAATAACAACAAATGTACAGTCTGGCTTGCAGGAAAGAGTTAGGAAATTAAATTCACTCCATAAACTCAATTTGCAGGTGGGAAGGAAAGAAATATGTACCTTGCGAATTAACAGACTAGAAATTGTCAGAGAGAGTTAACAGCCTGATAGCCAACCCAAGGAAAACATCCCATTTAGGTCCAACCCTATTTGTAGTCTGTAGAATTCATTATATTCTTTGAAATTCTCCAGTGAATGCATAAAGGTGTGGTAGAATTATATACAATCTTCCCTTCACTCATCAGTTACAGCAGTAGAGGAAGAGGATAACATATATGTAGGCGGAAGAGGAAAAAAGAACAATCTGGTTTCTGGCAAACTGGAGAGAAATCATTATTATTATAAATTCAAGCTGATGCAAGTGCCAGCTTGACCTTATCTAACCTGTTGCAATGCATTTGACAAATCAACCACCATAGTGTCTAGGCAGTGACTGTGCCTCTTGAAACATATGGGAATCATTTAGAAGAAAAGGTGGGCAGAAGCAGGAAAATTAGGCTTTTCCTTTCCATTCATGCTCTCTCCCTACCACTCTTTCTTGATGAAATTTACCATTCTGGAAAAGCCATTGTTGGTGTGTGTGCCATAACCAGACCCACAGAAGTATTAGCAGCAACATGCATCTACCTGGTGTTTGTGCACTGATGACAGGTTTTTGGCAAAATATAAGACCCCAGAGGAACCTGGGTCAACCTCCTCTCACCTTTTTTTTACAACTGTGTTTGAGTTCTTAGAAGCTTATAATGTCTCTTATGAGAGCAAGAAATCATATGGTATTACCTAGATTCAAAATTTCAACCCATACTTTCAAACCACAAAATAGGATATGCTACATAAGTCTGCAACCCTAGACACAGTTACCAGGAAGTAAATCCTGTTTATTTTAACAGGGCTCTGTTCTGAGCAGAGATGTACAGGATTACACTACAATTTATGTTCTCAAATAATATACTTTCTTGCATAAAATTGATTCTTCTTTATCTTTCCCTCCTTTCCCCCATCCTTACTTTACCATTCCTATCTTGTTTGTTCTCACCAGGTCTGCCTCAAAATATTTGCTGCCTTAGGCAAAGCATAAGATGATGTTTACCCAATTCCATATACAGAAGCAAATTGAAGTGGCAGTTGAGTCTTACCTTTACAATACTAACCAGACTGCATCCTCTAGTTTAGTAGGCACAGGTGTGGCATATCCAGGTCTTCCTCCAATAGATGACAATGCCTGCAGATGGTTAGGTGAAGTGCCAACAAGGTTGCCACTGCTTCCTTTCCACACACTCTCAGTACCTGTTGCCTGGAATGGTTGTCTTAGGGTGCATCTCCAGTGTAGAAATATAGCAGTTTGACACCACTTTAATTGTGTGGCTCAGTCCTACAGAATTCTGGGATTTTCAGTTTTGTGAGGCATCAGCACTCTTTGGCAGAGAAGCCTAAAGAAACTATAAATGTGAAGATTCCATAGGCTGGCGCTGCATCAAACTGCACTATTTCTACAGTGTAGATACACTCTTAGTCTGCTTAATGGTAAGTTGGCCCTCCTCTTCACATCAAAATGATTTCTGCTTTTTTATTTTTTTGATAGAGAACTCCATCAATGGACTTTCCTCCACAACCAGGCAAAGTATGATGTGAGTGAATTTAGCTGCATCACATTTCCACAAGCCCTGTATAGTACTGTATTCCAACTCCTTATAATATAAAGTGTCTTATGTAGTAAAAGGAAATAGGCATTTTATGTTATATAACTTAGTATTTATAAGAAAAACTTTGTTGTGTTTGTTAATTGCCCTTGAGTCACTCTTGACTCATGGCAACACCATGAATGAGACACCTCCAACCCCCCTCCCCCCGTTCTTAACTGCCCTGCTTGCCCTCCTTGATTGAGTCTATCCATCCACTATGTGGTCTTCCTCTCTTTCTATTGCCCTCTACCTTTCCTAGCATTGTCGTCTTTTCTAGTGAGTCATATCTTCTGATTATGTGGCCAGCCTCAGTTTAGTCATCTTGGCTTCCAGGGAGAGGTCAGGCTTGATCTGCTGTATTTCCCATTTGTTTGTCATTTTGGCTGTCTGTGGTATCCTTTACATTCTTCTGTAGCACCACATCTCAGATGAGTTGATTTTCTTTCTGCCAGCTTTCTTCACTGTTCAGCTCTTACATTCATATATGGTGATGGGAAATATGATGGCTTGGATGATCCTAACTTTGATATTCAGTTTAATAGCTTTCTACTTAAAGATCGTGTCTAGTTCTTTAATAGCTGCCCTTCCCAATCCTAGTCTTCTTCTGATTTCTTGACTGCAATCTCCATTCTGATCAATAACTGATCCAAGGTATGTGAAATCTTTAACTATCTCAATTTCTTCTCCATCTATATTGAATTATTGCAAAGCCTGGAAAAATGAATGCATTTTCTTGTGAGAATTGGACAGTTTTAACAGAAAATTACAAGTATTTTCTATTGTATTACATAACCTCTGCCTTGGAGAATGAATGCACATGTTTTAAAGTCTTACCTCAAAACTGGCAATAGAGGCATTGACATTTGGCAAGTTCTAAGCAAAAGTGGCTGTTCCAAAGCAGGTGGCATAGTAAAAAATAAAGTTGGCTATAGGAAACAAGTGCAAGTTACAGAGAAGGGAAAAAAAAAACATTTGCACAAATTGAAATAACTTGCAGAGCTGGCACTTTGACCTTATGCTTCTTTTTAATGTGGTCAGCTTTACAATACCTTTGAAAAAAATCATGGCAACAGCTTTCACTTCATTATGACTTGTTTTTACTTTCTTTTTTATTTCAGTCTGCCAGTAAAGTGATTTTTATTTTTCTTCCCTCTGGGAAGCACAAGGCAGCAAAGATGGCTTGCCCTTTAAACCCCACAATACCCCTGTGAGGCAGGTGAGGTTGCCTGAAGGTAATTGGCTCAAGGACACCCAGGAATCATTGTGGGGATTTGAGTTCATGTCTTTGGTATGTTCCAACGCTTTAAACAATGCTGCTTTGCCATTTTTTAAAAAAATGAAAAGTAATTCTATAAGCTAGATGGGCTAGATATGGATTTATGATTATGGTTTCTAATGTGTTGCCATTTAATCAATATCTCAGTCCACTGTGTGAGGACCCCTTGCAGTCCAGTTAGTGCTGACACTGGCTTTATTCCAGCACCAAGTTAAAATAGCTTTTCACTGAAGCATTTGGGTGGTCCAGCTCTGTACAGGTACATGGTTTTAAACCCATTTACTTGTTAAATTATTTAATATGCTTTTAGGAACTTAAATTATTTCTTATTGTTTTACATCTTTAAATTAACCCAACTTGCTTTAAATTTATTTGCTCCATATGCCACCCTGAGGACTTAAGATATAGGGTCAAGATAAAGAGGATAAAGATCCTTTTTCATTTTTCATCTCTCTGCATTTGCACACACACATCTTTATCTTCAGCTTTCAAAGAGATCACAGTTATCCCTAAAGACCTCTTGAGAACCTATATGAGAGAAATAAAAGTGATGGCCAACTGTGGCCCTTGCAGAAACCCCATTCAGCTTAACCAGTGGTGAGGCATCTTGGTTGCAGTCCAGCCATATTTACTGAGCCCTACTTTAAAAGTAGCTTATGTGGAGTGGTGACATTTATGAGGGAATTGGCTTGCCTGTGTCTAAAGCATCTATCTATCATCTAGGAGAAAGGCATCATACAAATGAAAAAAAAAATTGGATGCACATCTTTCAGGAGTGCCCTTATGTCCCTTCCAGCTCTAAGATTCTATCTACAGCTATCACCTGTTATTAGTCACTGGAGGTTTTTCCTCCAAGTAGTTCAAGGCAATGTGCATGATGTCCACTTTATCTTCATTACTATACTGTGAGATAGTTCAGGCTGAAAGATAGTAACTAGACTAAGGTAAACCACCTGGATCAGTGGTAACTGGAATCAAGATCTTGGGGCAGAACAGACCGGCACAATATGCTGGCTTGAGAGCAGCACGAGGGTGTGGCATTTAGATGATGCTTGCCTGACACCACCCCAAACTGGTGTCACACTGCCTGCTCACCCAGATGATGGGCAGCATTGTGATGCTCTGGCAACACAGAGCTTATACACTGCACACCACAGAATAACTTCTTTTTGAGCCAGAATAAAGCCGAATCAAGGCTGTGGTGTGCAGTTGCTGCGGGCTCGTTCGAGTGCTCAAAGGGATGGCATCAAGCCGCCCCTATATAGCCGTCTGTTTTGGCCCCTTGTCAGCCTCTCAGCATTCCCCACTACATGACTCCAATTCTCTTCCTTCCTTCTTGATTTAACACCAACCAGGACGCAGCAAGCATGTTTGAATATCAAGAGACCTAAGATGTGTTGGATAGGAATGGTGGGAAACTGTTGTCTGGAACATCTTAAGGGCATCACTGTGTGTATGTTTGCATGCACGCACACATGCACAGAAGGTTGGCATGGTCCATTTATCTTCTTTTCCTCTATGGTTTGAAGCCCAGTCAGCAGATGAAATCAATCTGTAGCTACAGTATATGGAGTATTCTATAGAACTGGACCTACACTAGCCATTAATGCAGCTGCCACAGGCATCAGATTTGTGGTATCAAAAAGGCAGTAATTTGTTAGTTCTTTAATTTATTCCTACACTGCTTTACTGTCAAGGATAGAGGAAGGATTTATGGGATTTTTCTCCATCACACGTCAAAAATAGCGTGGCTGGCTTTAGGTATTATGTACCTTGGGTTTGAGTGTGGGGGGATACAATCCACTGCTCTGCCTTAGGGGTCAAGATAGGCTAGTCCTAGTATTTCAAGAATACAGAAGAATGCAGAAAAAGTAACTGAAACAGTCACAAACACGAGGAACTCCATGGCAGGAAAATACATTAATGTACACGTGCCATTTCACATTGCTGAGGAATGCTTGAAGGATGCCTTAACTCATTACCAGCCAGTGGTGTAAAGGGTTAGCCAATCAAAGCCAATATCCTGTTGTATTTGTGTGAAAGGATTTTCATCAGAAGAGTTTTCCAAGTGTCATAAAAGAGACTTGAGGGTACCAGGATCTTAAAGATTGCCTGTAACCACCTTTGGCATCAATGGCTGTCATTCCTTTTTTATTGCCAATTATCCATTATGCATTTGGGTGACATTTCAGTACTGCTGAGGCAAATAAAAGAACTCTGGTTTAGATTGGCAGGTTACCTAGTCAACCTTTTTGTTACATTGCATACATGTCTTTCAGAATCGGTGGGGGAACAATATGATGAAATAACAACACTCTTTTCTTTGTAAGCTTCTTTATTTTGTTCCATGTTAACTAGTACTACTGTATATACAAAAAGAATAGCTGTGCAGGTGGTTTGGAAATACTGCAGTTTTGTGTTTCTTGTAAACCCTGTACAAATTGTTATCCCACGTACAAACCATACAGATGATAGGATTGGACCTGCCCATTCACCATGTTTGACTTTCATGCTTTAGCAGTGCATTCTGTACCAAAGTCCTAAGTGAGACAAAAATTAGTAAGGTCAGAATGGAGTGGTGTCAAAATGGAAAAGAAAGCAACATGGGATACATTCAGTCATGTTTTCTTGAAAAGGTATAGAATGGGATCTCCTCTCATCTGACCTGAGCTTGAGAAAGTTACTATAATCCTAGAATGCTGGCTAGGAACTGTCAGCAAAATGTAATGTCCCTATGGTCTGCCCAGCCTACGCTGTTTTAAGGACACCACATGCACCAACATGGGTAGGCAATGTGTGGATCACATGTACAGAACCTATTACCATTCAGTGTACCCTACTCCATGACTGGCAATCCTCCACCACCACCACTAGACCACAAGCAGCTGCTTACCCCTAAACACCCATATACTGAATACAATTCATGAAATTCCAGATATTATAAATGAAAGTCTTATTTATTATCAAAAATGAAAACAATAACTGTAGCCCTACAATTAAAATTACGATTATTAAAATTTAAAAATAGATTCTTTGCTTGTGTTCAGTTGCCCTTATTGAATTGTGAAGTGTTTGAGCACTTACCAGCACACAAATGTTTACATTGGTTACCAAAGGAATAAATTGTTCTAAGGATGCAGATGTCTAAGTAGTTAACATTACAGCTGACATCTGCTGCCAAGAAAATAGGAAAGCTTGAAATGTTTTCCTGCAAAAGTGCTTCGCTAATCTATATTTTGGATATTAATATCAAAGTTATCTTTTAGACAATTTCCTGTCTTTGTATAGATAGTTTGAGAAGCTAGCATTCAGAAGTAGATGATCCATATATTTCGTACATTATATGAAATGGATGGAATCCAGATCCAAAGATCAGGATTTTCACAACTGATTCATGCTAGTTGAAGGAATGTTAGGACTGAACTATATGAAAACCAGACTAGCAATCATATCAAATATACTCTGGGCTCTTCCAAATGGGGTTGTTTTCAGCAGTTAATATTCTGATATTTTCTACAATATCACTTCTTGTTACTTCCTCTTTCAAATGCGGCTACATTTTCCTTGAGACTCTCTCTGTTTTAACCTCAATTAGTGTGGTTCATAAGGGTAGCACTGTTCTGATTACATTTCTGGGTGTCAGCTTATAAAGTCTACTATGATGTTAACTTTCTCTCTGTGTCAATCTACTCCCTCCCTCTCTATTTTGCTTCTTTTTTCAGTTGTACTTCTGGTTTAGAATCCAGTTTTGGAATCTAGGTGTTCTGAAAATTTGTAGGCAAAGAGAGAACATGTATGAATGGACTTTCTGAATAAATTTTCCCTTATATATGACTGACAACTCACACAACAAACTAAGGGACTAAACACAGTGACAAAAAAGATAGCTTCCCAGTGGCTTGGGGGTGTGGCATCCACATGCCCCAACTCCACCCCCAAGCCAGCATCATGCCGCCCACCTGACCAGACAGTGAGCAGTGTTGTGGCATTTAGATGCAGCATATCACTGAAACAAGGAAAAACTGCTACTGTGGCGACAAAGGCGCCTTTTTCCTGGCAGAAAAGGAGCAGCTTTCTACCACTTCCTTTTGTGCCAGAAAAATGCCAGATCAGGGCCATGGCATACAGTTGCCACGGTCTGGATCTGGCTTTCAAAGGGGTGGCCAGAAGCCGCTCCTTCAGAGTTGTCTGTTTTGCCCATAAGTTGTCTTGTTCTGAACTTGTACTTTAAAAAAATTATTTCATTGTGCTAATATTTAAATAATAAATTGTTTAAGAATATAACTTTTTATGAAAGGGGAAGTGGAAATTCTGGCCCAAATTCAATTGTTAATCCCAGTTAGAGTACAAACTATGTGGTTTTGTACATGTTTTCCTAACTTAGGCGCGTTACAGACGCGCTGAAGGGGTGTATTAGGGTTAGGAAGGGGCGTAGTAGGGTTGAGAAGGGGCATCACTTCCGGACGCCCCTCAACCCTAGTATGGACGGAGTCCGTACAAAATGGCGGTGCCTGTCCACACGGGGGGCGCCATCTTGACGTAGGAGACAAGTTGCATCCACACGTTGCACAGCGCAAAAGGCACCGTGAGTGCGCCATTGGCACCTCGCGGCATCATAACTGCACCTCAAAGAGAAGCACCATTTTGGGGCTTCTTTTTACAGTGTGGAGGAGCCGTGCGGTTTGTACGCTGGGGTTCCTCCGCACTACAAATGGCGGCGGTGGCAGACCGCCCGTTTTGGGCGGTCTGTAACGCACCATAGCCATTTTATGCACTTTCCCCATTGAATAAGCATGTCTGCACACATTTTCTAGATTTATAGTTTGCAGCCACTCATATAAAGCCCTAAATGGCTTGGGCCCAGGGTACTTGGAGGACCGCCTCTCCCCATATAATCCACCCCGCACTCTCAGATCGGTCGGGAAGCATTTGTTGAGGGTTTCTAAGACGAGATATATCTCATCCTCACAAAGGGCATTTTCTACCTCGGCCCCGCAAATCTGGAACTCCCTTCCTGACGAGCTCCGCTCTGTCACCTCCCTAGATCTTTTTAGGAAGAAACTTAAGACCTTTCTTTTCCAACAAGCTTTCCCCCAAGTGTCCTAATGTTATGCTGTTCTCCCTCCGATATACAAATGTTTTTATCCAGCTAGCTTTGTTTTTGTGATTTTAATTATCTGTAAGTTTTATAGTTTGTAACTTCTAATGGGATGTTGTTACTATTTTGTCGGTAATACGTGTTATGTCGGGTTTTTATATTGTATCACTTCTTGCTGTACTATGATCTAATTTGGAATAGCGGTATATAAATAAATTTTTATTATTATTATATTATTATTATATTTCTGTGTAGGTGTATGCATCGTTTATGTATGAATGTATGTATATGTATTATCTGAAACAGGCCATATGCTCAGAAATGTGTTTTGTCTCACAATGAATCTCTGGAAATGAGAAATAGGCACTTTCACTGAGAGCCCAAACAGACAGGTCAAAATAAAGCTGCTTCGGGTCACTTTGGAGGTATGCTGTTTAAAGGATACATGCATCTTAAAAGGCCAGAAGCTGCACCAAACCTCCTTAGGACAGGAGTGTGGCTTTGGCATGGCTTCTGGCCTCTTAAGATGCATACCTCCAAAGTGAGCCAAAGCAGCTTTATTTTGGCCTGTCTGGGCCCTGAGAATCTCAACTTCAATAAAATTGTTTTCCATCCCTTCACCAAATAAATCAATTAAATAGCAATAGCAAGGATTTAATAAAAAGCTTGACTAGGTAACCTGCCAATCTAAGCCACATTTTAAAAAATGTTGACCTAAAAGTCTTCTTGCTGGTTATCTGTTGTGTTCTTTGACACATTACTTTGAATGTTTTATGGTTGAGGCAGGCTTTTCAATTGCACATTTTGGACAGCTTAAAAATGAAAATCAATTCTCTCCCAGAATAATCAGTATTATCCATTAAGATTGTGGAGACTCACTCAAGTGACTTCCTGTGCACTGTGGGCAAAGAGTTAAATTTCAGGTTAGAAATTGTTTCTGAGATCTGTTATCTCAATCTGCCAAGGGGCTTACTTACATTGTAAATATCCAGCTGTATTAACTGTCAGCAGCTTAAAGAAGAAGCCAAACTTGCAAGAGCATCTTTTGGCTTCTTTAATATTTTATTGCTGTAGAAGGGTCTTTTTAATGTATGTGTGTGTTGTACTTTTATTCTCATTGTTATTTTAAAAACGTTTATAAGCTGCTTTAAATTATGGCTGGTTTCAATAGGCTATATTACATTTTTGACTTTATTATACATTAATAATTGCTTTTAGAAGTATTGTTTTAAACTACAATCTACCTTGGAGAAAGCTAGGATATACAATAAATATTCCATTAGAACTAGAGAAAGGATTAGAGGAAAGAGAACAATCAAAACTCTTGAAGGTAGGGGCTAAGATTTAATATACATGCCCTTAATAGCATTTAGAAATACCATTAACATTTCTGTACCACTTAATATTGAACTCCGCACTCTGTAAGCAGTTTACAATCTGTAAGCTAAATGCCCCCAACAAGCTGGGTACTCATTTTAGTGTCTTATGAAAGGATGGAAGGCTGAGTCAACCTGGAGCCCTGCAGGATCAAACTCACAATGCTATGACTGCAGTACTGGCATTTAACCACTGTGCTACCAGGTCACCTATTTAAACTATTGATATTCCACCTGTCTGCCTGATAGCAGGTCTCCAAAGTAGCCTAAAAGAAAATTAACACACAATAAACATGCAAAAATATTTCATTTAAAGAAGCCAGTGGAGAGTGATGGACATCATTTGATCAGCCTGCTTCTCTTTAACAGTTGCTTCAAAACCAAAGAGAAAAGAGCCTTGCTTAGAAAAGCCAAGTAGCTACCAGGGCCAGGGAGTAAATGATGATATTGTACCTGTTTCTATGGCAGAGTGAGGAATTGAACTCTGATCTCCAGAGTTGTAGTCTAATACTCAAACTACTAGACTATGCTGGCTCTCCAAAACAACCCCATTGAATTCACCAGACTTACATAAGTGCTAATAGTTTTCATTTGTTTGATGGGTTTACTCTAACTGGGATTAACAATTGGATTTGGTCCAGAATGTCCACATCCCCTTCATGAAAAGTTATATTCTTAAAGAATTTATTCTTCAAATACTACCACAATAAGATGTATTTTAAAAAATACTGGTTCAGGGCAAGGCAGCATAGTCTTCTGCATGAGTTGTCAGTCACTGATTTGAAAAACAGAGAACTCTGTGTGGGAAGTCAAAGCAACCTAACCCACTCCTGGGATTTCACCATCTAAGATATCAGATACTCCATCCATTTCACTGGAATATGATTGACATATGTCATCATCATCACAGATGAATTAACTGAGCAGCAGCTGTGTGAACCAGGTGTTCTGGGCTGCAGATGCCAAGTAGCTTTTCACATCCCTTTATCACCCTGTTGGGAAATACTTCACCTGGATATTTTTATGTAAAGAGTCATAGTTAAAGGCAGAGGAGCAAGGCCAAACCTTCATAAGCCAAATTGTCTTGAAGAAAAAAAATGCAAAAAAACCAAAATGTGTAAAAACATATCACTATGATATATGGTAATTCTGTCTGCAGGCAAATACATATTCTTGTTATTGTTTCTTGTTAAATTCCACTTTAATGTTAATCTTATGTATATATTACCTGCATTACATTTTAATTTGTAGGTTGTCTTGAGTTTCAACACCAACAATTTCACATCCACTGGAAAGGCTTCAGCCTTCAAATCATGAACTCGATTAATGACCTTTCAAATATTTGTATTGTTCTATGTTCTGTTTTGTCAGCCACCCAGAGATTTTTATTATTATATATCATAACTCATCTGTAGAGTACAAGGAATCAGATGCAGAAACAATGGCATCTCTAGAGTTGGTGTCACTCAGTGTGGTAATTCATGGTGTCACCCCCATGCACTTTCCAGGAGGTCCTCACCCTGGTGAACCCAACATCCTGCTGCCACCATGGCACCTTGAACAAGAAGAGTTTTTTTAAAAAAAAATTACAAAAGAGTTCCACCTTTCAGGAAAGGGCATGTCACAACAAACAATCTAACCTCCCCAGAGAACAATGGTAGAAAGGAACCAAACTGATAAGAAGGGGGGAGGACTACAAGAGGATAGAGCAGAAACAAAAGTCCATAACTTCACTCCTGTCCTTACTTCCTCTTCAAAGGAGAGCAACACACCAAGAAGAGTCCTCCTTTCTTTCTGGGGAAGAAGTCGTGATGCCTTGCTACTGCCTGATGTCACTCCCTTCATGGTTTTACCTGGTGTGGCTAACATCCCTTACACCCATCTAGTGATGCCACCCTGCAGAGGAGTCATATATATAAAAAGGCTTCTAACTTAAGATGATAGTTATTCCTCACTAAATCAGAGCAACTAGTGGCACATGCAGGTGATGATGAGCTTCAGCTGAATGGGCTCTCGGCTAGAGTTAGGAACAGTGAGGAGACACACCTCTTAAATAAGAAATGTTGAGCAATCAAACACCTGACATCCCAAAGTCAGGCAGCTATAAATCCCAAAGCAACTACTAGGCATTCTTGTTGCTCACAACTGTTCGCCCTCCCTGGCTTTTGTGCACTTCTTACTCATGGATTCACTTGCTCTCTTGACTGGATTGTGGTGTATGTCTCCTTGTCTTTCCCTTGTGGCTTCAGTTATCATGACTGCTGGGCTTTTCATGACCAGTTCTGGAATGGATGGGACCTTGCTACCATACCTCCCTTCATCTTGGGTAACCTCCCTTGACTCCTGTATATGGTCTGGACTGCCTACATTCACTGTAGCTGCTTTTCCCTATTCTAGCCTGAATCTTCTGGCACCTGCTGTGGTAGCTGTTTAAAAATAGCACACAAGCAAAGAAACATACAAATTCCACACAGCAAAGAAAAACACTCTTGTCATGTAAGTTGTGAAACAATTATGTTGGCTATGGGGAGTACATACTCCCTTGTTGCAACAGCTCCATTGGCTGCTGGTTTGTTTTCAGACACAATTCAATGAGCTGGTTTTGACCTATGATGAAGGCTTGGGTCCAGATTATGTGAAGAACTTTATGAAATAGCTAGCATGTGTAGGGGTAAAATCAGGAAAGCAAAAGCACAGAATGAGCTCAGGCCTGATAGAGAGGTTAAGAACAATAAAAAGGGCTTTTTTGGATATGTCCGTAGCAAGGGGAAGAAGAAGGAAATAGTAGGACCATTGGAGAAGATGGCAAAATGCTGACAGGGAAAAGGCAGAACTACTCAACACCTTCTTTGTCTCAGGCCCCATACAGACAGGCCAAAATAAAGCTGCTTCGGGCCACTTTGGAGGTATGCTATTTAAATGATGCATGTGTCCTAAGAGTCCGGAAGCCACGCCAAAGCCATGATCCAGTCTTAAGGACTGGAGCGCAGCTTTGGTGCAGCTTCTGGCTTCTTAAGATGCATGTGTCATTTAAACAGCATACCTTCAAAGTGGCCCGAAACAGCTTTATTTTGGTCTGTCTATATGGGGCGTTTGTCTTCTCACAAAAGGAAAAGGGTGCTCAAATTGAGGAAAATGGAGCAGAGGACACAGTAGGGGAAATGTGACACAGAATAAGTAAAGAGGTGGTACAGGAATATCTGGTTACTCTAAATGAATTTAAGGCCCCTTACAGACTGGCCAAAATAAAGCTGCTTCGAGTCGCTTTGGAGGTATGCTGTTTCAATGATGCATGCGTCCTAAGAGGCTGGAAGCCACGCCAAAGCCATACTCCAATCCTAAGGACTAGAGCGCAGATTTGGCACAGCTTCCGGACTCTTAGGACGCATACATCATTGAAACCGCATACCTCCAAAAGTGACCCAAAGCAGCTTTATTTTGGTCTGTCTGTATGGGACCAATGTCTCCAAGATCAGGTGAACTACATCCAAGGGTATTAAAAGAACTGGCAAATGTAATCTCAGAGCCACTGGCAATGATCCTTGAGAACTCCTGGAGAACATGAGAAGTTCTAGCAGACTGGAGGAGGGCAAACATTGTCACTATCTTTAAAAAGGGGGAAAAGAAGATCCCAACAATGATCACCCAGTTAGTATGACCAGGAAAGATTCTAGAGCAGATTATTAAACAGAGTATGTGAACATTTAGATGGGAATGCCATAATCATAAAAAGTCAACATGGGTTTCAGAGAAATAGATCATTCCAGACTAATCTGATCTCTCTCTTTCTCTCTTGATAAAATTACCAGCTAGGTAGATGAATTATACTAATAATAATGCTGTGGATATAGCATATCTTGATTTCAGTAAGGCCTTTGACATGGTCCCTGTCAAAGGGTTAAAGTCAGCACACTGGGAAATGCTTAGATGTGTGTGTGTCTGACCATGAGCATTCAGCACTGGGAAGGACAAAGCTGATCAAGCACAGCTGATGCTCATAGGCTCAAGGACACTGGTGCCTGCGTGCACTAAACCTGGATGATGAAATATGTGTCTGGATTGCACAAGAGGACACTTTAGAGTGTGGGACAGGAAGTGATTGAGTTTGGGAGACTGCATGGTCTGAAGGCTATATAAACTCAAGGGCTTCCAGTAATTGCTTGTGGGTTGTAGTAGGAGTTGGTATTCGTGTGATCTGTATTATAGCGTTGGTGATTTGGATAGCACTCTGTAAATAAAGATAGCACTTCGGGAGACTTGGCTTGTCGGGTCGTTAATCAGCTGAAGCCTGGCATTGGTTGCTGAGAGTCCCCGGAGATTCCTGCATACCTTCAGTTCCTGGAAGACATCCAGTTGCTGTTATCTCTACTGAGAGCTGTGAACCACGTTTCTGAATTTGCCAGTTATACTCTGCTATATGCCAGCATTGGTTTTATGGCTCAGATGAGTTGCTGACATTCCCCCATGACATTCTTGCAAACAAGGTAGAAAAATGTGGACTAGACAATGCAACTGTTAAATGGATTTGTAACTGGTTGACCTGCCGAACCCAAAGGGTGCTCAGTAATGAGTCCTCTTCATCCCGGAGAGAAGTGACTGTTGGGGTGCCACAAGGTTCTGTCCTAGGTCTAGTGCTATTCAATATCTTTATCAGTGACCTGGACAAAAGAATAGGGGGTATGCTTATTAAATTTGCAGGTTTCATCAAATTAGGAGGAGTAGCTAATACCCCAGAGGACAGGATTAAAATTCAATAAATTAGAAAACTAGGCCAATGAATTTCACTAGGAAGAAATTTAAGGTAGTGCACTTAGGGTGAAAAAATGAAATGCATAGATATAGAATAGGAGATACCTGGCTTAAAGAGACTACCTGTGAAAGGGATCTAGGAGTCCAAGTAGACCACAAGTTGAACATGAGTAAACAGTGTGATGAGGCAGCTAAAAAGGCAAATGTGATTTTAAGCTGCATCAATAGAAGTATTGTGTCTAGATCAAGAGAAGTAATAGTGCCAGTCTATTCTGCTTTGGTCAGGCCTCACCTGGAATACTGTGTCCAGTTCTGGGCACCACAATTCAAAAAGGATGTTGACAAGTTGGAGCATGTCCAGAGGAGGGTGACTAAAATGGTTAAGGGTCTGGAAACCAAGGAGAGATTTAGGCAGCTAGATATGTTTAGCCTGGGAAAGAGAAGGTTAAGAGGTGATGTGATAGCCCTGTATAAATATTCAAAGGCATGTCATATTGGCCTATTACAGACTGCCAGAATAAAACTGCTTCGGGTCTCTTTGGAGGTATGCTGTTTAAATGATGCATGCACCCTAAGAATCCGGAAGCTGCACCAAAGCTGCACTCCAGTGCTTAGGAATGTGGCTTTGACGCGATCTCCGGACTCTTAGGACCCAAGCATCATTTAAATAGCATACCCCAAAGAGACCCGAAGTAGCTTTATTTTGGCAGTCTGTAACAGGCCATTGATGTTGGAGCAAGCTTGTTTTCTGCTGCTCTAGAAAATAGGGCCTGGAAGAATGGATGCATGCTACAGGGATAGAGATTCCACTTCAACATTAGGAGGAACTTCTTGACAGTAAGAGCTGTTCAACAATGAAACACACTCCCTCTTAGAGTGGTGAAGTCTCCTTCTCTGGAGGTCTTTAAACAGAGACTGGATGGCCACCTGTTGGGGATACTTTGATTGAGAATTCTTATATGGCAGGGAGTTGGACTGGATGCCCTTTTGGTGGCTTCATCTCTATGACTGTATGAGCCTGCTAGAGCATTACAATCATCTGAAGAGGCCCTTCGTTCTGTCCACCACCCTCTCATGCTTGTTTAGTGGGTACAAGGGAAGAGGCCCTTCCCAGGCTCTGGAACTCCTTCCCTAAAGAGGCCAGGATTTCCCCACCCCTGTGGCAGGTAAAAATATTATTTTAAGATGATGAAGATTGGCTTTTAAGTACAGTGCAAGCCAGATCAGGTTTGTATGTAGTTTTTAATACATTTTAATATTTTTAATGTGCAGTTCTTTTAACTTCTTGTATAATTGTTTTTAAATCTTTATATTTATACTTTTTTGGGGGAATTGTTTTAAATTGTATTGTTTTAAATTTGCTCTTACCTGTCTTGAGTCACTATGGCGGGCTACAGACCTCCCATTTGGGGCGGGCTGTACCCGCCCCTTTCCCCGGTGTATTGGGGCCTCAGTGGCTAGAACGGCAGCCGCTGAGGCCCCGATCCAACACTTTTCAAGCTGCGGGGAAGCGGCAAAACGCCGCTTCCCCGCAGCCTGGAAAGGGGTGTCCTTGGGGCTTCAAGCCCCAAGGACACCCTGCAGCGGCGGGGAGGAGGAGAAAGGGGCCACTTGGCCCCTTTCTCCATTGGTCCGCTGGGCGCAGCTGTGTGAAGGCTGCGCCCAGCGGACCAAACCAGGAAGGAGCTCCGAAACGGAGCTCCTTCCTGCTCTGCGCTAAGGGTGCACTAGGCGCCCTGGCGCGGAGCGAGGACATCACTTCCGCGCCGCCCCGTATAGAGGCGGCGCGGTCGTGACGTGCTCATGGCGGTGGCCGTGTGGAATGGCCACCGCCATTTTGTGCATGCTTCGCGCGTCCTAGGGTTGGGGGCATCCGGAAAGGACGCCCCTTTTTAACCCTAGCACGTGCGGAGCGCATACTAAAGTGCCCGTCTGTAACGGGCCTATATTTGGAGAAATGTGGAATATAAGTAAATATAATAATGATAATGATGATAATAATAATAGTAATAATGATTTTGGTCTGAAGGAAGTTAAGAGAATGAAGATTAATTATTCTTTTT
Organism: Sceloporus undulatus; assembly: GCF_019175285.1. Classification (NCBI taxonomy): domain Eukaryota; kingdom Metazoa; phylum Chordata; class Lepidosauria; order Squamata; family Phrynosomatidae; genus Sceloporus; species Sceloporus undulatus. Next base: position 63,635,528 of record NC_056524.1, on the reverse strand, counting down.
CCCATGCAGAAGTATCCTCCCAAATAATTCAAGATCACCCAAAATAATATGGAAAGTTCAGGTGCTGGTGGGGAGCAGTTGGATGCAGAGTAGTGTTAGGAATTTTTCTTCCCGTGACCTTCCTTAAATTAGTTTAGGGGCTGTGTCGATGTGTGTGGGAAACCATACCTCAATACTATACTCTGGATTTCATAATACAAGATGTTCTGTCTATCTCCCTGTGAGGTATGATTGACAGACTTTGTGCCAGATAGGTGAATGGGCATAGCAACAGCTGTGCAAGCCAGGTGTTCTGTGCTGTAGATGTGAAGTAGCTTAAAGCAGCAGCCAAAATATAGAGGGAGTTACATAAGCGAACCTCTTCCTTTCCAAATTTTGTGCAACTTTCATGGCCTTGCTGATTGCATTCCATAAGGGTTTTCTTGCATGAATCACCACTCTTTTGCAATTTTCTTTCTGTGGTATGTTACCGTTTGGCAATTGGTTGTCTCTGCTCACCACAAGTGTAATAAGAAATATCTGCACATGGTTCCAAAACACCTGGAAGACCAAAGTTTGGCCATCTGGTTTATGTGCTTATTGCTATTGACCAACTTTAAAGTATATATTGTCCTTCCCTTATAGTCCTTTAGCTTTGGGATAGATTTGGACAATGCACTCTTTTAAATAGAGCAGTAGTTGAGAGCATGTGGTAACCCAGATGTTGTTGGATAGTCCTAGCCAAGAAAGCTAATGCTGGGTGATGATGGAAGTTCCAGCTCAACATCTGGATTACCATACCTTCCCAATCCCTTCCCAATTCAGTTAAGATTGGCATCTTGTACACCAACAGAATCTTCCTGAAAAGGAGGTATTGGTGGGGTGAGATTTTGTTGCCAAACTTGTCTTCTCAAACAATAACTAATTTCCTGAGAAAGTTTGAGGTCTAGCTTTGAACTTGTGCACTCTGTTTTATAAATGAGAATTCAGACATTGAAGTTTGACCTTTACTGCTTGTGATTACAATGTCCCTCATTAATTTTTGAACCAGCCTATCACCTTCCGTTGCCCCTCTTTTCAACAAAGGCATTGTTGCTGCATGACATTTCCACATTTCCTACTTTTGTACCTAGTTTTGACACCTCCTTCACATATTACCAGGTCAGCCAACACAAACATGTGTTATCAGATTGGGCCTTGAGTGGAGGGCCAAGAAGCAAATCCTTACAATTATGTTGCATACTTCTGATTGTTGTAAAATGGGAAGGGGAAAAAGAGAAATATATTTTTAATTGTTTCCAATACATGCAACACAGGGAAATATTTAAGGAAAGCAATATTTAAAGACAGGGATATCCCTCCTCTCATTTTGATACCAGAAGCCTTCTTAGAACACATAATTATGTACAGTGATTCCATTTTAACTGTCACCATTCCATCCTATGAAAAGCAAGGATTTACGATTTAGAGAGGATATTAAGAATTCTCAGCCAAATAATACTACTACTTCACCATATTACAAACCCAGAATTCAGCACGATGCAGTCATGGCAACTGATGTCAAATCATAGGCCTGTTACAGACAGCCAAAATAAAGCTGCTTCGAGTCACTTTGGAAGTATGGTATTTCAATGATGCATGAGTCCTAAGAGTCTGGAAGCTTCACCAAAGCTGCACTCCAGTCCTTGGGACTGGAGCGTGGCTTTGGTGCGGCCTTTGGACTCTTAGGATGCATGTATAATTGAAATACCATACTTCTAAAGTGACTCGAAGCAGCTTTATTTTGGCTGTCTGTAACAGGCCACAGTGTGTGTAAGTATAAAAAAGCCTCAATGTATGAAATCTCAAATCACATATCCTTTTACAAATCTTTTATTATGGATCACATTGTTTTCATTCAGATGACCTTATCTCCACCAGGGTAGGTGGTACTTTCCCAATGACTGGGAATGTAGGTATGGGGTTGCATGTTTGAATTCTCCCCACCTCCACCCCATACATACAAGTTAGCTGAGGACTACTTGCCTTAGCCAAGGGTATGTTCAAACAGGTAGCATATATAATCCAAAACAAAAAAAAATGCCCTGAATCATAGTGGTAAGCCTCAGAGGGAGAGAAGGGCAGGCCCAGCTCCATCAAACATAACCTAAAATAACAAGAGCCCTCCCTCCATGCCATCTGACATCATCTGGCCTCAGAGGGAGTGGAATGCAGCAGCAGGAGGAGAGTGTGTACATATTTTCTATAGGGAGGGAGAATGTGATTTTAAAAATTATGGAGGAAAGCCCCAGAGAACCCAAAAGAAACAACTCCCAAGTAAATGCATTTACAATTGTTTAGTAAGAGCATGCTGTTACATATTATACAAAGGAACTAGCTACTTTAATTTCTACAAAACAACATTCTTCATTTGAATCATCTATAAAACTGTAATACATATACTTGCTGAATGTATTTAGCAAATAAAAAAGTGTTTGTGTTTGTTTCATTGTTCATTTGTAAGGCTTCAAGTTTAACAGGTGAAAATGACCAGACTTAAAGGTGTTTTCTTGTATCCTTCCCAGTATGCTTTCAGGCCTGGTTTGGGGATAGAAACCGCTTTTGTCACTTTGGACGTTGACCTATGCCAGTGAACAGGATGAGGGTTTTATTCCAGTGAATTCTATTGGTTCTTCCGATGGCATTTGATACCTTCACTCACTGTATTCTTCCAGGATGTTTGGCTGCTATGAGACCCAAAAGCACAATTTTTCCAATGGTTCTGGTCCTGTTAGTTACCAAAAAGTGATGCTGGAAAAATACTGCTTGGCCACTAGTCTTTGTATTCTTTGTATATACATGATGTCACTGAGAGGGATTAGGTGGAGTTTGGGGGTTGGGCCTCATCACTGATAATATCATCCTGTTTATCCTTTTTAGCTGGTGCCAAAAAGGCAGTAGAAGTCCCAACCTGTTGCTCAGTGGGATTGTGTGTGGAGAAAAGCAAAGCAAAACCCCGAGGCTAAGTCCACACAATACGGGAGTTCTTCCCCTCCCCAAATAAAACAGAGTACACATTGTTCTGGGTGGGGTAGTGCACCCTGTGAAATGAAGAACTGGGCTCAAGTGCTCTTGAATCCAGAATTGCTCCAGAAAGCTCAAGTGGAATCAGTGCCTAGGAATGCCTTTGCCCAGTTTTGATTGGTTCATCTATGGCACCCTTGCCTGAGGAAATTAGATCTGGCTACAGTGATTCACACCTCAGTGTGTTCAGTTTATGTCTTCTCAGGGATTATTTATTTAACAAAAAATTTGGTATCAGAGGCAGTTATTTTTTGCACCAAAAAAGAAGAGCAGTTCAACATGTTTCAGTAACCTTTTTTAATTCAAAACTTTAAAATATGCACATGTGAACTGAAAGGTAAAGGGTACGTGAACAAAACCATTTTGAGCCTTCTAGACAGTTTGAGCCTTCTAGAGATCACTTTAAAGTTTCTTCCAAAGAAATGCATTCAGGGACAACTTTTTCCTTCAGCTGTTTTCCACTTTAACTACCCTCCACTTTTCTTATGATTTCCATTTGGTGGCCAAATGTTTTTGGCCTTAAAAAACATACTAGGTGTAGCTGATGAGGAAGACTTATCTGCTCTCCTATTTTCTCAGTTTTACTGTTTACGCATGCCCCTTAAGGGAAGGCAGCTGAAATTTATCTTGATTGGTGTAAGCAGGCAAATGTAGCTACAGTAGGTTCAGCCACAATAAAATACTACTCTTTCCCAGCTCAAGCATTGCTTAATGCAAACATGCTATTGCAAATGAACACTGAAAGTATCTGTTTCTCCAGCCCTCCTTCATCGTCTTCCCAAACCTGTTGCTGCTAAAAATCTTCCATCTAGACAGAGACTAAGAATGAAAAGGGGGGACTGGCGGGGACATAAAACGTAAAAAAAAGCTTCTTTGTTATAGGCTTTGTTAACTGAGGCATACCTTTACTGTAACATGTTCTATATAAAGATGTCCTGAGAAGTGTTCAGAAGCCCTTTCTGTGTATATGTGCTCTCTCTGTGTATGTGAATGTATGTATGTATCTTCCTGTCACCTATCAACTTATGGAGACCCCATGGATTTCAAAGGGTTTTCTTAGGCAGCCAGACAATTTGGGTTTTGCAGACCACAGAAAAATCTTTTTCACCCAACATTCATTTATTTCCAAGTCCAATTCAAGGTGCTGATCCTTGCCTCTAATAAAGCTGTGAACACCCAGGGGTCAAGGTACTGGAAAACTGCTTCCTGCAGTAGAAAGCTGTCTGTAACTTAAACTTAAAAATAGCACCAGAAAGAGAGGGATTATTCATAATGATGTTTGTTTGCAATAGTAATAAACTGGCAAGACTTTGTATTTACAATTTTTAAAAGGATATCAAATTATTTAAAACTTATTTTGTGATCTGTAAAACAGAAAACATATGGTACTTGCAGGACAATTACCAAAGTAACATTACCATAATGTAGTTAATGTGGGTTTAGCACAGATAAATTCATAAAGTTTATTTTCCTACCATTCAGAGAAGTATCTCAAAAAATGTTTGAGACTCTGGAAGTCTGGGATCATTTCCTCTTTTACATGTCTGGCAAGTATAGGGACCATTCAGTACATTCTGAATACTGAGTTTTCTTTGCTGATCCTCAATTATGCCTTCTATGATGGATCATCATACCCTCCTATTGGGAGAGAGCTGGCTGCACCATCACTCATTCTCTTGTTAGCCACCCCTGAGGAATTCCTCCATTGATAGATAGCTGCATGGCTTCAAAGGTAGGGTTTTTGCAGGGAGAGGGCATAGCATCAATCCGAATTATAAAGGAGCTGAACCCAATTTGAGGATGGCTTTCAGCACCTTGGATATCTCCTTTAAAGATCCAGCTAAAACTCAGAATAGACTTTGCTCTACTGACTTTGAGCCAAATTCTTCTACAAAATATGGCTCCATCGTGTACATAAGAGGAATCTCAGCATATTAGAAGTATGATAGATTCATAGAATTGGAAGAGGCCACACATCCCATCCTGTCCAACCCCCTGCCATGCAGGAAGACACCATCAAAGCACTCCTGACAGATGCCCATCTAGCCTTAGACCTCCAAAGAAGGAGCAGTAGAAGGACAGATTAACAAAAGAGTGGAATGAAAACAGGAAGAGTAAATATCAAACAGAATACTGAAATACTTAGAGAGTATCACAAACTAGAAAATATAATAAAGAAAGAAAGCAGATATCTCTGAAACAAATTTAGTGAGAATTCAGATAACATTTAGAAGTAGCAGGAAAATGTAAAGGATAAAAGTCGAAAAAATGGACAAATTCAAATAAATTTTATATGCTGTTCTATAAGAAATGATAGTTACATGTTTTGTAATTATTTGATGTATACTTTCTATGAATATATTGTATATTGTATCTGTGCCTTATAAAAAGAAAGATATCCAGAAGAGTGTTTGTAACTTTTTAACAACAACAACAATCTATTGTTTGTATTCTCTTTTGTATTATATTGATCTTATTTTGTAATTCGCCTTGATTCCTTCAGGAAAAGGCAGACTATAAATAAATAAATTATTATTATTATTATTATTATTATTATTATTATTATTATGCTGCCAAACAGGAGACCCCACCTGTCTGAGGCAGTACATTTTGCTGTGAAACAGCTCTTACCACCAGTAAGTTCTTCCTAATGTTTAAGTGTAATCACTTTTCTTATAGTTTAACATCATACATCCTATCCAGCCTCTGGGTGGAAGGATATTATTTACACTGCTGTGTTTGCTTGGTCATACTGAGTTGCTGTCTGCAGATTGATTTCTAGAAAGTAGCTGGTATAGTCTTTAGGGATGATATTGAGTCCCTGTCCATGTAGGAAGTCTCATACTCACAATGTTTTCTTTTCCAAAACCTGTAATATCCTAGAGATCTCAGCCTATTGATCTCCACACAGGATATTGCTGTTCCCTCTGTAGGGGGCTTAGGCTGAAGTAGGTAATTCATGAAAGCCAAGGGATTTACACCTAAATTGTTTTGTTGAGGTTTATCATCCTTCTGTTGTAGACAAGGATGGGAGATTGCCAATGAGTGCCAGGTTCTATAGGCTATATTTCAGAGGATGCAAGTGGCACAACTGTTTCTAAGTATACTTTGCCTAAGAAAATCCTATTAAATGTGTGGTGTCACCAAAAGTTGACAGGAGACTTGAGGGCATATACATAGATAACTTTATAAAAATGTAACTAACACCACACTGGCTTTCAGAAATAGACAAAGGAACACTGACTCTTGCAAATTTTAAAATAATCACAATTATTTTGTAGAAATGACATTGAATAGATTAATGGGGATTTTTGCCATTTGAAAAACACAAACAGAAGAGGCAAGTATAATCCTATCCACAGGCGTCCTCAGAACAGAGTCACTAAACCTATATATTTGCAGGATAGCTGTACACTTTTTCTAGTGGCCTTAGGGTTACCAGGTTGCAACCTGTAGAATGGTTGTTTACTTTTAATGTGTTGATAAACTGGAAGATGAGAGATCTGCTGTAGTGCTGCCTACTCTTCTTGTATTTTTCTTGCTGTCCTTTCGTACTTGAAATAGTCAGAAGACTCCAGTATTTAAAAAAGCTATTTGCATTTCTTTCTTTCCTTTTTAAATTTTTTACAATTTTACTTGTCTTTAATTAATTTTGAGGTTGATTATTGCTTTTCATACATGCAGGCATGCCACACACACATATGTTAAAATACTTATAATCCAATACTTCATTTAAATAGTGCACCAAGCCAGGCACCAGCACACTTAATGCTAATGACTGATGATGTGGTCGCTCTGTGAGGAATGGTTGTACCAAGCACAATTTGTTTTTGCCATTAATGAAATGTATAATTACTAAGATTTCTACCAACTCACAATAATGCCATTACGATGTATCTTAGGATGGGATGCAGAAGCCTTTGGCTTTCCAAATGGTTCAGACTAAAATTTCCACAGTCTCTTACCAGTAATCACGCTGGCTGTGCCTAATGGTAGCTATAGACCAAAACATCTGGAGAGCTGTAGTGATCTTACATGTGCTTGGGTCTCCCTTGTTTTTCTCCAGTGATTACTAGGTTCACTATGCTGGGTAAACTCTACCTTCCCACGCTTCTTTCAGGTTTATGTTGTCACAAGTAGTTTTACAAGGTCCAGAATTCACTATTACCACACTGAGTCACTGTTAGCAGAGCTCTTAGGTTCTATTGAACTAATCCCTGCATTACTGTCTGAACAGCAGGCAGGGTTATAAAACATTTTTTAAAAATCATATATTAAGTATAGTCTTAATATTTGCATAGTTGACTCATCAGTATCAGTTAGCATATAAACATTTGGTTATTGTTCACAATATCAATCATATTAAACTACATTCTTTTTCTGTGTACTAAAATATACTTTCCCCTCATTCATACCTTCCCCCCAATCTCTCTCACTGTGATCCTAATTGTCCTCCTCAGATCTATTTCTTTCATCCTCATTCACATCACTCCATTCCAAACAGTCCCTCTTTCTGACATTCTCTCTGAGGCTGAGCAGATGGGCCCTGGGACTGACCTGGCTCCTAACCTGGGTCAGTCCCAGGGCTGGTTTTTATATACTCGGCCACCAGAGCACTATGGAACTGCTTCCACCATGCACCCCTTACCTTCCTCCACTGTTGCCGCTACTGAGAAGAACCCCCCACACTATATCCGATGTGGAAAGGAGGCACCTGGTTGCACCCACATGGCCAGATACCCCCTTTCTATGTCAGATATGGCAATGAGAAACAGTGGGCCATTTTGACTCACACTAGGACAGCCCCTCTGTCAGTCCACGGCTCATTCAAGAGAAAATAGATCCACTAGTATGAGGGCTACAGGACTTTGTTTCATCTACCACCAAGATAATGTGGTTTCCATGCCCATGAATTCATGGGTTGAGTGTGGATATTTGAATATGGGGACCCAATACATGTGCTCATCAGATAATTTCATTCACTCTCTGGAATAAATATCAAAATCCAGTACTTGGAGTAATAATCTTTCCTCCTGCTTCCTTCCCAGAAAGTAGGATTTAAGAAGGTCAGAGCTATGGACATGTGTTAAATTGGTTAGCATTCATGAATTCAACAACACAACCCACGTTGAGTTTGCATACTCTATTAGATTGCTCTCCCAAATAGGTTAAAACATTGTAGACAAAAAGATGAATATATAACAATTCAATATTTATTTACAAAGAAAAGGGTGAGTGAACATGCACTTGAAGAAAAGCTTGACTGTTTTTGTCTGTGAAATTAAATACTGTGCAAAAATGTTTTGCCACACTGAATGCCACCAGGTTTTTCTGTTCACTGCTAAAAACAAAGAAGAGATATTTGAAATCAAGATCTGGAGTTGTAGATGAACAGCTTACATATAGTTGCTTATAAATTTAAGATTGTTATTACCCAGTCCCAGGAGGTAGTAGAGAACCATATGGAAAGATTGTTGTTTACCTTTCTAGCTCTATATTGTAAATCAAGATCTAATACTACCACTTCATGTCAAAAGGTTACAACCCAGGAGCCTAGTGGAAAACTCCTTAAAGTCTCCTGAAAGGCTTCAAGACCCTAAAAAGGAAGGAGTATTTTTTTTTAAAAAAGCAACAATACATTTAATTATCAGGTCTACAGTCATTATAGTTTCTGTTTTAATTGTATAACTCATTTTACATTGACTCTTCATTGCCTGATAGAATCAGGTCTCCTTAGAAACAAGAATAGGATAGACTCCTGTGGTACCAAATCACTTGCTCTAGATTCATTGGTTTGCCACCTTTGCCACACATATACTAAGGTATCCATTACCTTATGTGAATGGAAGAGCAGTGGGAGCAGCAAATGGTGGCAGACTCCAGCCACCCATTGCACACAGAGAGAACCACCAGAGAAGGAGATGGCTGCATGGTGTGGTAGAGACCACTTCAGCAAACTATTTTGTCAAGGCACAATTTTCCAAGATGCTCTTCCCATAGTGGTTCAGGGGCTCTTTAGAGGAAGGAACTGATGACATAGCCAACTTCATTTCTTTATTTTTGAAATAGAGCTGACTTCTAGTGTGAGACTGCAGCCAATAGGGCATTCACCCGAGGTTGAAGAACATGGTTAAGGGGTATATTACTACATGTTATTTCAGACCCTCCCACTATTTAGTGCATCAGTAGGAAAAATGGGGCCTTGGACAGCTGGTATTTGCAGTTGAACAACATCTGGAGAACCACATGATTCTCTAGATCAATGCCTTCTACAGTGGTATAGTTCGTTAGTTCCCAAAGCTAGATGGAATTTGTTTACAAACAATATTGCCTTGGGATTGTACAAGGAAATGATACAGCAAGATATGATGCATATATTTTGGAACACAATAAAATGCAATAGCTACAAAGACTGATGAAGGATACTTTTCTAATCATGGTTTGGGGTTAAACAAAATTCATTACCTCTTCGGACTTTAAAATGTTTCTAATTTTAATGGCTGAAAGCAAATGGAAAGCACATTATGAAAGACTGCTGTAGGAGAATTCAAATAAATGTGTTAAGCATGGATTATACTTCACCTACCTGAAGCCACTTTGTGTGTTCTCTGAAATGGCCATTATGGGGAAAAGGCCAATAAACATTTCCCAAGAAATATAGGAAAGAACCTGAGATTAAACTTGAGTATGGGAAGCAAAAGTGACAAATCCATCTACTTTTGATATTGGTTGATAGAACTGAAAATTTGTTTCTTTTGTTCTGTACATCAAACACTTTTCAGTGTCCAACCTGAAGATTGTGCTTGTGGATTTTTAGCTGGAAAATCCCATGACTGAGTGGAAAATTTTAGAAAATAAGAAGTGTTGGAATGTGAACATTCATTTTGTGTTGATGGATGTGAGTTGGTGTGAAAAGCTGGCACAGGAGGAGGTTTGGGTTGAGTGGGCAGGAGAACAGACAGGCAGTCAGGAGGGCCCAGACAGCCTACAGAGGGAAGAGGCGGAGGGAAGAGATGAGGGGACACAGATGGAGAAACGAAAGGAAGAGACAGACACACCCCCGGGCGAAGGGGAGGTACTCAGGGCCCATATAAGGAAGGAAGGTGAGGCATTGGGGGAGGAGAGCACACGGAAGACAGGGTCATGGAGAGGCGGCTGGAAGAGGGAGAGCACAGGTAAGAAGGAGCCCCCTTAGGGTGGGGTGCCCCATTAGTCTACAAGCAGCTCCTGGACGTCCGCGAGTCGGACCTCATCAAGCAGGCAAGTTAGTTGACCCCCGTTGGAAAGGTAGTTTGGGAGAGACTTTGGTAATACAGGTTGGGGCTGTGCAAGTCGAAGTCAACTTGGAAGGAACCTGGTGGGACCTATGAGGAGAAAAGTGGGAGCACGGGCCCCGACTGGTGGAAAGGGAGAAGGCCAAACTTGAATTTTCTCAAAAGGCATTTTGGGCACACCGTGGAGGCACTGAGTAGGAGAGACTGTGTATGAGAATTCCCAAGTCCTCAGGTTCATGGTTGTGAGACTGGGACTCAAGTCAATGCTGTAACTAGGTTTGAGCTCTGGCAGACTCTATACCTTGTTTATGGAAAGGGGAGTGAAGCTAACTACCTCATTAAACTTTAATGAGTTTCAAGCACACTGCACCCGGAAGGTCTGCACATCTATTTGTGCTCAGCAGAAGTTTATCCTGGAGACCAAAAACCCCAACCTCTCGGCTGGAGCACTGGCCCTGCCCACAGTTGGGTAGCATTTGATAAGATCAATTCAGTCTTGGTATTTACTTTTCAGATGTGTGCTATAGAAAGCTGGGATGATGACAGACATTTCAAGAGTGGTGGGAGTGATTTGAACACATAGTCTCTGTTGAAAATAAATACTTCAAAATGCAATAAGTGTGGCTTCAGACTTTTTCATTGTACTAGGTGTGATATGTTGTCTCTTCACTTGTGCTTAACAAGACCTCGGGAATATCCTTCCTTCCTTCCTGTTTAAAAAACAACAACCACATACTAAAAAGTCTAAAAATACCATGGAAATGAAACTTCAGTGAGAACCAACTTTTAAAAGCTTTATTATTGGTGGTGTTATGTGCCTTCCAGTCATCCAATTTATAGTGATCCAACTATAGGGTTTTCTTGGCAAGATTTATTAGAGGAAGTTTGCTGTTGCTTTTGTTAAAGGTTGGGTTTCCATGGCTGAGTGGAGATTCAAACTCTTGTCTTCTGGCATCCTAGTTCAGGGCTCAAACCACTACACCACATTTGCTCAATTTTTGCAATCAAGCATATTGCAAGTTGAAATGGCTGTGAATTTTTTAAAGTTCTTTTCCTGGAATTGAAAAAAAAAAACACAACTGCAGATGGGCAGCAGGTGGATCTCTTTGGGACTGCACCTATCCTGCAGAATTAATGCAGTTTGGCACTGCTTTAACGACTATAGCTCAATGCTATAGAATTCTGGGAACTGTAGTTTTGTAGATATCTAGCCTTCTAAAAGGAGCCCTGGTGGTGCAGTGGTTAAATGCCTGTACTGCAGCCACTCACTCAAAAACATAAGGTTGTGAGTTCAGTACTAGCAAGAGCTCAAGCTTGACTCAGACTTGCATCCTTCCGAGGTCGCTAAAATGAGTACCCAGCTTGTTGGGGGCAATTAGCTTACAGTTGTAAACTGCTTAGACACTGCTAGTTCAGTATCACGCAGAATATAAATGAAGGTGTTTGTTTGTTTGTTTGTTTGTAAGATAGTTCTGGTGCTACAACAAACTACAAATTCTAGGATTCTATAGGATGGAGCCATGACAATCAAAGTAGTGTCAAACTGTATGAATTCTGCAGTATGGCAGTAGCCTGGGGAGAGCATTCCAGACCTTGGTGGCTCAGAAGGTTCTGTCACGAGGAATCACTCATCAAAAGGGGAATGCTTGGAAAAGAGCCTCTGACAATGTTTTCAGAATATGGAAAGAAAGAAAAGGCAGCCCTGCAGATATAACAGTTCTAAACTCAAAATAAGGGTGTTAGAAGTTGAAGACTTCTAATGGATCTTGAACATGAACTGGGAGTTAATGGAGATGATACAACACTGGTTGAATATGTTCATAGTGCCTTTTTCCAGTCAGTCCCTTTGTTGTCTGAAGTTTCTGGACTATCTTTAGAACCATTTGGTAACCAATACAGTTACCTTTTCATCCAAAGAAATACTGGGGACTAGGTTGATGATATTATTTGGTTGACAGAGGTCTTGTCTCCATGCTGTCTCATTTTGTTTTCATAGTGGGCTCTCCAAACAATATATGGCATGTTTCAGGCCAAATCTGGGCCTTTCCAGCACTTCAGAACTTTAATCTGGAGAAAACAAAGTGAGGGTTTACACTGGATTTGAGCAGTGTGCAGAGACACTGGAAAAATGGAGTGTTCAGAGTAGCCAATTGGAGACAGGTGCCAAAAAGATGGGGACCTCCCTGATGAGTGGCTATAAAAACAAGGAGGAACCATCAAGAGAGGAGAGTGTGTCAAGAACTGCTTAGAACTACCAGAGGGGGTTTAGTCCTAGACAAGAATTTAGCCCTAGAAGGAGTCAGATTCCTGTGTAAGGGAAGAAAGATTTGAAAAAGACAAAGGAAAACCAGTGATATTAAAGGAGTGTGTTCTTTGAGAAACAAGTCAGTGAGGGAACTTGAACAAAGTAAATTTGTAACAACTGAAGATATATTGCAACAATAAGCCTTGAAAGCCAACAACCAAGAAAGATATTATCATAAGTTCTGCATGCATTTTCTTCTTGTTCACAAAGGAGTGGCCTGAAGTGATTCATGTACAACATCAAATCACACTATCAAGAATATTAAAAACACTTAATAGCAGAAGGACTTAAGTAGAAGAGCCCTGGTGGCGCAGTGGTTAAATGCCTGTACTGCAGCCATTCACTCGAAACCAGAAGGTTGCGAGTTCAAGACCAGCAAAAGGGCCCAAGCTCGACTCAGGCTTGCATCCTTCCGAGGTCGCTAAAATGAGTACCCAGACTGTTGGGGGCAAATTAGCTTACTTGCTAATTAGCTTACTTGCTGTTCACCGCTATGATCTTTGGAATAGCGGTATATAAATAAAACAAATTATTTATATTAGATTTCCACACCAGTATTTACCATTGGGTAAAGGCTGGTAAAATGCCAGAAAAATGTCAAGGAAGTGCATGTGTGTGAAAGTCTGATGCATTTCTTAAATGTCAAGGAATCGTCTCCTCACCTCCAGCGTCCCTGAATCGTTCATGGAGCAGCAATTTCCCATTAATGGAACCTTTGCGTTAATGGGAAATGACTGATCTATGAGAGATTCAGAGATGCTGGACATGAGGGGATGATTCCCTGACGTTTAGGAAGCATGTCAGGCTTTCACACACACGCTTCCCTGATGTTTTTCTGGCATTTTACCAATGCTTACTCTACAGTAAGTGCTGATGTGGAAATTTTCTAAGTCATTGGGAGGACCAAGGGTTAGATAGATAGTTCTGAGAGAAAAGAAGCCTTAAACTATTTACGATAATTCAGGAGAAGAATCCTGTGTAACCTGGTGGTCATGGCATTATTTGATGCCAATCGATGGGATCCAAAAGGCCCAGTGTGAGGGGATATGACAGATCTAATGTGAGAGATCTGAGAAATCCAGTGGTCACAAGCTGAAAATCTGGATATTTGCTCATATGTGTGGACTGTGCTCCATAGCAACATCAGTGTGGTGCCAGGGGGGAGGAGTTCTTAAACCTAGTCTGTGTAATCATGTTTTCTCACTGCAGAGTATAGCCAGCCATGATATCAGCAGTGATGGCTTAGATCGGGGCACCCCTTCCTCTTCCTCCCTCCCTGTCCAAGTGTTGTGTTCATGCTTACTGCTTTTATTCTTCCCCTCTCATCTGATCCTTCACTTTTTCCTTCCTATGGAGATCTGCAATGTATATATGGGGTGGGAGTAGGGAGAGGTAATGCATGGGATCTCTGCACAAGTGAATGAGTAAATGATGGATTGGAGGAAGTAGGAATGAGGCTTGGAGGAGGTAGGAAGAGTAAAAGTAGGAAATATAAATGTGACAGTTAGGGGAAGAATCTAACCCGTCATTTCTCATCTCATGGTTGGATATTTTCATACATAAAAGATGAATAAAATACAACTTTATTTTGTTTTTCTCTGTTGTGTGTGTATGTATATGTCTGTGTTCATTTGAAATGCCCTCAGTTACTCAGTGAGGTGCAAAAGGGGGGATGAGATAAGAAAACATTGAATCAGAATGGATATAATAGACTGAAAGACAAAGCATAAGGGCTGTTGGCTGAAAGGCTGATGCATGATGAAAACAGGAAAAGAAGCAAGTTTGCCAGGGAAAATATGTGTCTGGTTGTTTCAGTGTCACTTCAAACTGCTTTGTGTGTGTGGACTTAATGAGTATTCTGTGGGGTCCCTGTGGTGAGGTGAGGCAAGGTCAAGCCAATGTTTCTTCATCAGGGTAGAGATGCCCTAAGTTAGCAAATACCCTTTCACAGTTACTCAAAGAACAATGTAGATGATGGAGAGGGGAATACAGAAATAACAGTAGGAAGGTGATATAAGCACAAGGCAAGTGAGGATAAGAAGCAAGTAGAATGGTTACTAGCACCTTGAAATGCTTTGTTGTTGGCTACCTTCAGAGAGGTCAATACTGCGTTTTTTGTATGAGACTTGACAGATAACACTGCTGATTGACTAGCCAACTTCAGTTACATGTTATGTAATACAAGAGGGAAAATGTATATATAGGAGAAATTTGTTCCTCTGCTACTACATTTCCACAGATATATTTAATTTGGCTGCTCCATATGAGCTTAAAAGAATGATCTGAGGTCAAACAAGGGAGTACTTTGCTGAAGCAGAAACAAAGGGAGTTTCCTTTAAAATATAGAGTGGTGAGTATGCTCAATCCATGTGAGCCATAAATCTCTGGGAAAAGCTGGAAAATATTAAAGTGGTCATTTATTTGACACATTGTAATAAATGAACCTCCATCTTTCATGCTTTTTTATAACTGCTTGAAGACAATAACAAAATGCAACCATTGTAAATTTTCCCAAATTGCATATATATACTCTTTGGGAAGAGATTTATAAGTTTTGATTGTATTCTTCCCTGTTTTTTTTTAAAAAAGAATACAGCAGTTACCTAGATACAAAACAAAGGAAGTTTTCTAGCAGTTGCAAAGCTGACAAGTGATTAAATAAGTACAGTTCCAGACTTTTCATTTATGTATGTTACAAAGGAAAGCATTCATGCTGATGAGGAAAGGTTATAGCACCTGGTAGAACTGTGTTTAACTTTAATGTAGTTGATGAAGTGGTGGATAGTGTCAAGTAAAGCATGCAGGGAGCTTGCTAGATAAATGTAACTTAAGAATACTTATGGCCATAGTAATCAAAGGCCATTTTAAAAATTCTTTTCTAGTATGCATGCAGGAAGCAACTAGGAAAGCACACACAAACACATGCATTTTCTCCGATTTTAATGAGAACAGGCATTATTTATAAATATGCTAATCCACTATAGTAGAAAAATATGTCTATGTATAGCCATGTTTGAAAACAATAGTGTGGAATATCTCAAAGACAGTAGTTCCTCCTTCAGTTGAATCAACTATTATTCAAGTGTTCAAATGAGTAGGGTTGTAGATTGTGCCATTGAAAGTTATACATCAGTTTGTGGCTATCTTAATTTTTATGAAGACGTTTTTCTTTGGATCCTCATGCCCATGGTTACTACTTTGACCATTAGAAGGTATAACAGATGTTACTAATTCTTGCCCTTACTGTTGCCTTTAGCAAGATGTAGCAGAAGAAAACAGTGGTTTTATAACTACCAAATACATATGTTAAATGTTCATAATTTAATGATGTACAGTACATTGAATGTATTTGTTGATGTTGTTATTTGCTGTTGAATCAACTTCAGATTATGGCAGCCCTATGACTGAGAGACCTCCAAGATATCAGTCTTTTATTGTCCAGTTCAGATCTTGCAAATGCTATTGCCTTCCACTTTACCAAGCATTATTGTTTTTAACAGTGAGTCACATTGTCTCATGATATGTACGAGTTTAGTTATCCGATTATTATCTTGGCTTCCAGTGAGAGCTCAGGTCGCATTTGCTCTTGGATCCATTCATTCCCCTTTTTAATAGTTCATGATATTCACAGCTTTCCCCTCCAGTGCCACATTTCCAATGAACTGATTGTCTTACTGTCAATTTTCTTTAATGTCCAACTTTCTTAGACATACATAGAACATGGAAATAATACGGCATTGACACTTCTGACTTTGGTATTTAATGATACATTTATATGGCTATTATATTCTAATAATTTACCAAACTAATTGTGTGCTTTTAAAATTGAAACCCAATAAGAAATGTACATATTAATATGAAAACATAAGGCACCCCCCCCCAATTTTTATAAGGTATCTATTGATCTTATGAAACAAAAACAACATACTCATTTTAAGTAAAAATAAGTGCCTAAATTATAATGGCTGACATCATGCATTGTAGTTACAGATTTGTAATTGCTCTGTATTCAGTCATGTTCTGTATTCCTGATTGTCGCATTATTGCCACAATTACAAATGCTTTCCCCCAAAACTTAATAGCCAGTAGCTGCATCAAGTGATGGAAATCTGTTCTATTGGTGATTGGGGCACAGAAGAATGATATTTCCAGCTAGCAGAAGGGGCATGGAAATGTTAACCTATGATGCCCAATTATTATAAGGACTAGAAAATCCCAGATTTTGTTCCCATTCTTTCCAATTTTATCTTGGAGATCCATAGATATTTTCTTTATTCTAGAATATTTTCTGTCAGCACCTGATCTAATTAGATACTTTTTATACCATCTCTCTAGTTCTGTTTATTATAATCCAGAATAAAATTAGAACAAGAACAAAATCTGGGACTTTTCAATCAGTCTGGATGTGACCTAACCCTGTACTTTAACTCAGAGCTCAATGACATTTACTTGTTATGGAATAAGAATTCAGTCTTCCTTTTGAAAGAGCTAAGTCCCATTAAAAACACCACATTCCCCTCAAACCTGTGGTTTTATTTAGTGAAATGAATGTGCCATCTGATACCCTTAGTGCTAAAACCTCAGCATTTAAAGACACAATATGAACATATTATAGATCACAAGAATATATGATGTAGGTAGAACATATGATGGAGCAGAAAAGGTGTGTTGACATTAGTTTGCGATGAACTCATTATTTGCTTTTGGTAAAGCCAAGGGTGACTTATTTGGGCCCTTGAAAAGGTGTGGTTTAATAAAACACCTATATCATCCTGATTGTGCATCATGCTTTTGCCACATGTTTTAGAGGAATCTAATGACAATATTCAGGAGATTTCTTTTCATTTTAGTTTTATTGGCAGCTCTTTTTTTTTTTGCATCATTCCATCTGTTAAGCCAGATGCCTTAGAACTATGAATCCTGCCAGTAAATTCTCAAACTGCCTACAGTAAGTTTTGTATAGATAATAATGTCATAGTTTTATGGTCTGATACTTTCTCACAATGCATATGGACCTGAAATATGTTTCTCATATGCACTCATAAGGTTTATGAGGCAGCGTGAGCTCAATAGGTTCTGGTCCATAGCAAAGCATGTTTTGTACCATTTCTTGGACTAGAATAATTCTGATGGAGAAAAAAATATTTGGAAAGAGCTAAGAGTTCATTTATGTACATAAGTTGGTGCTATTTAAAGTTTCTCTAAACTTGAATGTTAGATTAAGTTCCAGTGGGAAAAAAATTGGGTGGAGGGGAAGAGAATACCAATTGGAGGTCAAAGCAAGGTGAATTATAGTGATGTCCTGATTTTGTCAATTTATCAACAGCATGGGTATATTCTGTTGCTGTTTATTTCATCCTTTAAAAATTGTATAGAAAATAATTACCATTGTTTTGAAGGTATTGGCACAGTTTCACAATAGATTCTCAGAAGAGTTGTGGAGAGTAGAGTATCTACTTCAAAGCTACTACTGAATCAATCATTCTAATTCCAAAGGACACATCCATGAACGTGTGTCAGCCTTATGTCCCCTATTTGACTTTGGCTTCTTTCTCCCAGAGGCTAACATATAATTCAGATTCGTGGTAAAAGTTGGATGCTTACTACAGGTATTTTCTTAATCTTTGGGGGGCGGGGATCAAGAAAATAAAAAAATCCATCCAGTGGCATTACCTTTACTGGGCCAACTGAAAGATGTAAAATACATTTAGCTAGCTTTCAAACCTCCACAGGCTTCTTCATCAGGCAAAGATGGTAAAATAGCAAGGATGTAGACTCAAGACGTTTGAGCCAGACTTGAATCAGATTCAAGTTGTTTCAGTGACTTGACTTGGACTGCCATAAATGTCTGCCATAAATGAAGCACTGACTTGACTCAACTCAAGACTTGAATATTTTTAGCTACCAACTTGCTGGCCTTGGAGGAGGAGTGCAGGAAGAATTTCTCTGAAGGGAAGATAGCAAACCAGTTTGGCAACAGGCTTAAGGCAGAAGGATCCTTTAAAGCTTTTCCTAAGCAGCAGACAAGGCTTTCCATTGCAGAGGAAGAGTTTCTCATAGGCTGTCAAGCAGACCTCATCCCCTGCCTCAAGGCCAGCCTCTAGTTTAGTTTTCCCATTTGCTCTCATATCCGTCCTGCTTCTTCCCCAACCCAAATAAAATAATCACACACTTTTGTACCCCCTATCCCCTTCGTGCTGCTGATCAACTTCAACAACCTAGATCCCTCCTTTCCATCCCCCACCTCCATCAGAAGCACACACACATCACTTCCACCACCACCTTTTGTCTGTTAAAACTGGCAACCAAAACTTGACTCAGCTTGACAGTTGATTTGAAAGTATCTTGCAAGGACTTGAGGTTTGAAGGTAGGGACTTGAGATTTGTCTTGAGACTCGGAGTAAAAGACTTGAATACATCACTATAAAATAGCATTAGGGGAAAGAGGGTGATAGTGATGTTGTCAACATTCTGGATGTCAGAGGAAGTCTTACTGGATAGAAAAAAATGCCTCCCAGATGGCTGTAAACTGAGTGGGAACAAACCAAAGAAAGCAGAGATCATTTGGCTTCTTCATTTGAAATTATAAAGCCCCAAGGCTGTTTTGAGCTCCCAACCACTAGGCCCAGCATTTTTCTAGCAAAGAAGGAGTGAATGCCCTTTTATGAAGTTATCAGGAGTGGATATTCTCCTTTTAAATAGGTCACTGGGGCACATCACAAAAAGTCAACACGGGTTTCAGAGAAAGAAGTCATGCCAGACAAAGCTACTGCATTTTCCAGCATATAAGATGACTTTTTGATCCTTCAAAATTGGGTCAAAAGTCGGGGGGCCATCTTATATGCTGGGTTGAGCCCGGGGGCCCTGCGTGCGAGAGCTCTGGTGCCAGCTTCTCAGGCCTCTGGAGGCCTGGGAAGGTGGCAGCCCCACGCCGGCTTATAAGGGGCCTTCGGAGGCCCTTTATAAGCTGGCACATGCGCTCTGGGGCCGCTGGCTTCTCAGGCCGCCGGAGGCCTGGGAAGGTGGCAGCCCTGCGCCGGCTTCTAAGGGGCCTTCGGAGGCCCTTTAGAAGCCGGCATGCGCGCTCTGGGGCTGCCGGCTTCTCAGGCCTCCGGAGGCCTGGGAAGGTAGCAGCCCAGCGCTTCCAGCGGCTTCTCAGGAGGAGGGGTAGCCTTATATGGTGGGTATAGGCTAAACCCTAGATTTTTGTTTTAAAAGTTGGGGGTCGTCTTATACGCCCGGTCATCTTATACACCGGAAAATATGGTAATCTCTTTTTTTTTGATAAAATTACTAGCTTGGTAGATGAAGGGAATTTCAGTAAGGCTTTTGACAGGGTTTCCCATGACGTTCTTGCAAACAAGCTTGTAAAATGTGGGCTAGACAACGTAACTGTTACATGGATTTGTAATTAGTTGACTGACCAAACTCAAAGGGTACTCAATAATGGCTCCTTTTCATCCTGGAGAGAAGTGACCAGTTGGGTCCCACAGGGTTCTGTCCTGGGCCCAGTGCTATTCAACATCTTTATCAATGACCTGGATATATTTATCAAATTTGCAGATGACATCAAATTAGGAGGAGTAGCTAATATCCCTGGATCAAATTTCAGAATGACCTTAATAGATTAGAAAGCTGGGCCAGTGCTAACAAAATAAATTTCAACAGGGAGAAATGTAAGTTACTGCACTTAGGGCGGAAAAATGAAACGAACAAATATAGGGTGAGTGACACCTGGATGAATGAAACTACGTGTGAAAGGGTCCTGGGAGTCCAAGTAGACCACAAATTAAACATGAATCAACAGTGTGATGTGGCAGCTAAAAAGGCCATTGGGATTTTAGGCTGCATCAATAGAAGTATAGTGTCTAGATCAAGGAAAGTAATAGTGCCACTCTATTCTGCTCTGGTCAGGCCCCACCTGGAATATTGTGTCAAGTTCTGGGCACTTCAATTTAAAAAGGATGTGGAGATACTGGAGCGTGTCCAAAGGAGGGCGACTAAAATGGTGAACGGTCTGGAAACCATGACCTATGATTAACGCCATAGGGAGCTAGGGATGTTTAGCCTGGAGAAGAGAAGGCTAAGAGGTGATATGATAGTCTTGTTTAAATATTTGAAGGGATGTCATATTGAGGAGGGAGCAAGCTTGTTTTCTGATGCTCCAGAGACTAGAATGCAGAACAATGGATGCAAACTCCAAGAAAAGATACTCCACCTCAACATTAGGAGGAACTTCCTGATAGTAAGGGCTGTTCAACAGTGGAACACACTTCCTCGGAGTGTAGTGGAGTCTCCTTCCTTGGAGGTTTTTAAACAGAGGCTGGATGGACCTCTGTCGGGGATGCTTTGATTGTGATTTCCTGCATGTCAGGAGGTTGGACTGGGTGCCCCTTGTGGTCTCTTCCAACTCTATGATTCTATGATTCTTTGATTTATGGTGTTTAAAACAGAAATACGCTGTTGTTCAAAGTTAGAAGTGGTCTCCAGGCCACTTTCACTTTTGTATTTTGTGGCATTTTTGGTGTTTCATGTGGCTCCAAGGCAGAAAACTGGCCCAGAGAACCACCCAATCTGCCCACCCTTTCTTTAGGCAGGATTTAACCATGTTGTTCATCTAGGTGACAGGAATATATATTATAAAATACATACAAGTCTACGAACAGCACAGAATTTCAATTCCATAGATATTATGCTGTCAAACATCCAGCAAGAAAGGAGCATTTATTGGGCACCCCCCTTATCATATCCCACATTGTACATTTTAACTAAGGTAGCCAGTTTCTCCCAAATATATGTGCAATATACATACAGCATTAATTTTTCCTGAACTGAATGAACATAAACAGATTTTAGATGTTTTCTAATGGTTGATTTGCTTTGGACAATCTATCTCTTTATTCCACTGAGGTCCAGCCTCATTGGCATCAAATGTAGTACTTTCCAACAAACTTGGGTAAACTACACTTGTTGCTTTCAGTTCATCTGAGGATGTAATTGCTAATTCCAAGAGAGGAAAGGCTGAGACACTTAGACCTATGTGGACAGTACAAGACATTGCAACTGTAGATATTGCCATTTGTCATTTACTAAGCCAAAGGGTAGATACCTTGGAGTACTGAAAACTGCAACAATTCTTGATCTGGTCATATCAGCTGACCTCTTTCTCTCATTCTCTCTCTCTATATATATCAATCTCTTCAATAAAAAAGATTGTATCAAAATTTTGAAACTCACAAAATGGAGTAGTTTCTGTGTTGCTAATTTTGCATTAATTGTGCCCTTATGATGACAAATGTTTTAATAATAATAATAATAATAATAATAATAATAATAATAATAATAATTTGTATCCCGCCCCTCTGAGAACAATCGGGGTGGCTAACAAGTTAAAAATATAGAACATATCAAATCCCTGGATACCCCCCCTAAAAAGGTATTAAATCTAACAAAGAATTAAAACCATACAGGTTAAAACTGACTGAAGGGTCAAACAACAAAACAATACAACAAAACAACATCTTACACTGGTTGTATACTCATTGGCCACATTGGCTTGGTATCATAGCACCCTTGGTAGTAATGACATGTTGTATCATTATTTCTTAAAATGTTTCCTTTTGAACTGTAGCAGATGATAGATGGCATAGTAAGCAATGAATACAAATCTTATGACAAACACAGAAAACAAAATTCTCAAAAACTCTACAATAATGGTATGTGGTTGTGCTGCCGTCTCACAGTTTAACACTGGGAAATACACCAACTGGAGAGCCCCTCAAAACATGCTCTAAGATTAGAAGATGGGCCTGTCAGTGATTCAAGCCTCCACCTTTTCACCCTGAGTGGTTTGATAGAAATGAAACCTACAGATTGTCCATTCCACCTCCAAACCACAAGCCGCAAATTCCCTTTAAAAAGGAATATAAATATATAGCACAGTAGTTAGAAGAACAATCACATTTCCCCCTCCAGGAATATTATTATGAATAAAATTACAGTTGTCTCTTCTGATTCACGGGGGATCCGTTCCAGACCCACCCACCCACAAATTGGAAAAATCATCAATAATGGAGCCCCATTGATTACAATGGGGAGCACTCCTGCATGTGGTGCTGTGCATGTGCCTCGGGTGTATTCAACATTATATCTCTCCTGGTGTGCCAGCCACAAAAGACTGAGGGACATGAATAGCAAGGCTGCAAATTGGGAAGGATTACTGTATATTACTATGAGGCTGTATAGACTGGCAGTAAGTGCTGGCATAGGGGTGGCATGGTGG
This sequence comes from Sceloporus undulatus, assembly GCF_019175285.1. Lineage (NCBI taxonomy): Eukaryota > Metazoa > Chordata > Lepidosauria > Squamata > Phrynosomatidae > Sceloporus > Sceloporus undulatus. Next base: position 63,612,625 of record NC_056524.1, on the reverse strand, counting down.
TGTGGCCTTCGGGCAATGCATGCCCTGATGTCACCCGAATGCTGACATCACATCACCCGTCTGACCATGCAATGGGCAGCATTGCAGTGCTCCTTTGGTGTGGCATTCACATGCTGCATGCCAAAAGGAGTGCTGAAAAATGCTGCCGTGGAGGCAACAGCACCCTTTTTCTGGGCCAAAAAGAAGTGGAATTTTTTATGAATAGAATTACAGTTGTCTCTTCCATTTCACATGGGATGTGTTCTGGACATAGGGGCGGCATCTGGCCACTTCTTTTGGGACTGGAAAAATGCCAGAACAGGAACACGGGGTGCAGTTGCTGTGGCCCTGATCCAGCACTCAAAGGGGCAGTGTGAAGCTGCCCCTTACCTCCATTTGTACAAAAATGTACCAAAAGTATTAGATATGCATTTATACATTTATTTGTAAATTAGGAATAAATGATGCCATTGACACCCCCTTGTCATGGGGGAGAGGTTTGCGCACCCTAATGATGTTGTGAGCTATGCTGGTGGTGGTATAATAGCCACCTATGGGGCCTCCCATGCCAGACAGGTCACAACCGAAGGGTCTGACCAAGAGTGCCAAAGGGCAGGATGGGCTCTCTAGCCTTATGGCAACCATCCTAGGAGAAGGAAAACTCTAATCCCAAACCCGGGTAGATGGTGCTCGTCTAAGAGAAGGAAACCATCTAAGAGAAGGAAACTCTAACCAAACCTACGACCCGAGGACCTTGCTGCCACCGTCCATGCTTGTCAAGGTCTCAGCAGATGAACCTCTGGTTTAAAGGGTGAAGCCAGTTCTGTGCACGCTGCACTCCACCAGAAAAATCCATTACACAGGCTCGAAGGACACATCCAATCTCCGAAAAAGCCCTGTAGCGATAGGCGAGGGACAAAACAGCAGGTGTAAAGATGCACTGGAAGCTGCAGACCCAACCCTGCATGCAGGCGGTTCAGGACTTTGGTCGCTTGAGACTGACTGCAGATGACAGTCTTGTTCGGCAGCATCCTGAATGACCAAGCAGCCTTTTTAAAGGATAGCACTGCTTGCTCCATATGGAGAGGGGCCTAGAAAAGGTAGCCTAAAGGAAAGCTCATCCCCAACAACTCGTTTGGCTAGCCACGGCCAATGAGCATCTTCTGATGTGGTCAAACAAAGACAAAGAGACAAAGGCACACACCAGCCTCCAAAGGTGCAAATAGACTAACACTTCATGCTGGAACATCAGAACCATGCAAGATTCTGCAGATAGCAGACGTCCTGAGCACCGTTCTGCTCTAATAGCCCATGAACTGTCACGACTTAACACTGACATCGCTGCTCTTAGTAAAGTTCATCTCCATGAGGAAGGCAGCCTTAAAGAACACGGTGCCGGCTACACACTCTATTGGTCTGGCAAACCCTAAACTGAAAAACATCTTTCAGGTGTAGGCTTTATGATCAAAAACTCCATTGCCTACAAACTCGAAACCTTGCCAACAGGACACTCTGATCGCATTATCTCCTTACGCCTCCCACATGTTGTTCTCTTCAGTATATGCCCCAACTATGCAAGTCGACCTTGCGAAGAAAGACAAATTCTACTCAGAGATACGCCACCTTATACAGAAAGTCCCTGCAGAAGACAAAATCATTATCCTTGGTGACTTCAATGCCAGAGTAGGAAAGAACTTTGAAGCCTGGAAAGGTGTTTTAGGCAAGCATGGTGTTGGAAACTGTAATGATAACGGACGCCCCCTGCTAGAGTTTTGTGCAGAACAGCAGCTGACTATTACAGACACCATCTTTCAGCAGAAAGATAGCCTGAACGCAACCTGGATGCATCCCCGATCCAAACACTGGCACCTCATTGACTACATCCTAGTGCGCCAGAGAAATATCCGCGATGTCCATCATACCCGAGTGATGCCCAGTGCAGAATGTCAAACAGATCATCACCTCGTAAGATGCAAACTAAATCTTCATTTTAAGTTCAAACCTAAGAGGAGTGGCGTCCTAAAGAGGAGACTCCAAGTCAACAATCTTCAACAAGCTGCCATGAGAGACAACTTCCAGGCAAATCTGCAAACAAAACTTGAAGACCATCCTGTAGACTCTTCTCCTACAGCGCTTTGGCAACATATCAAAAACAGCATCCTGCAATCTGCAGAAGAATCCTTAGGGTTCTCCCTTAAGAAAAATCAAGACTGGTTTGATGAAAACAACCAAGAGATCCAGGAGCTGTTGGCAAAGAAGAGAACTGCTCACCAGGCACAACTCGCCCAGCCATCCTGCCATGTAAGAAAAGCAGCCTTTCGCCTCGCATGTAGTCAACTCCAACAAAAACTCCGAGACATTCAGAACAAGTGGTGGATCAACTTAGCAGAAAAGACACAACATTGTGCAGATCTGGGTGATTCCAGAGGATTTTACGAAGCTCTTAAAGCAGTGTCTGGACCTACACATCAGATCCAAAGCTCCCTATACAGTACAGATGGTCAAACACTAATCACAGATAAAGCTTCCATTCTGAACCGATGGGCTGAACATTTCCAAAGCCTCTTTAGTGCCAACCGAGTAGTCCAAGAATCAGCTATTCAACATATGACACAACAACCGATGAAGAAGGAATTGGACATAGCTCCCATTTTGGAAGAAACCGTTAAGGCCATACAGCAGATGAAAAATGGCAAGGCTGCCGGGATTGATGGAATTCCACCTGAAGCTTGGAAACATGGAGGTTATGTACTCCATGCTAAACTCCACGAGCTCCTTGTGAGTTGCTGGGGAAAAGGCGAACTGCCATCAGATCTCCGAGATGCCATCATCACCCTGTACAAGAAAAAAGGAGCAAAATCGGATTGCTCAAACTATCGAGGTATAACACTGCTCTCCATCGCTGGAAAAATCCTTGCAAGGATACTGCTGAACAGATTGGTCCCTGCTATTGCAGAAGAACTTCTCCCTGAAAGCCAATGTGGTGTCAGGGATGATGGGAGTTGTAGCTCTTCACCTCTGGCTTTAACTCACCACCTTGTTATGCAGCAGAGCTGACCAGCTTTGGTCAGTGGTTAATGCTTTTCTTCCAAAGCAGCAGAGTTTCAGAGAATAGGCTGAAGACCCTGACAAACTCTCCAAGCCTTCTCACTCTTCTTCCTTAGAAGTCTCCAAACTTCTCCAGGATCCTGCTGGCTCTTGTATCTTCACTCAAGACACCAGACAACTCAGTAGTCTTATATAAAAGATCTACTTTATTCTACTATATACAAATACTATATGCCCTCACAATCTCTACAATATCTCCAATATCTCCAAAACACTCCAATCTACTCCAACTACCCAAACTACTCCACAACTATCCAGTCTACTCCACAAAATACATAGGCAATCATAGCAATTATTATAGCCATTGTTAAGCACCACCCACTTAGTCAGTTTCCACCCAGTGGGTAGGTACATTCATTTTGATTGGTTCACATAGTTCAACCCATACTTGACAATTTCATCATTTCACCTTGTACACTTAATGAATCTCAGGTGTTTCCAATTGTACATTCTACAATTCTGTCCTTGACATTCAGGACTTCTAAATTACATTAGCTTTGTCACCTGTGTGGCTTCTTAATTGCTTTTGCTTAGTCACTGTGACTTTCACATACATGTTTTATTTCTCTACTGTATGTCCCATGTTGCATTTTCCTTAACATGTGGCTTTAGAACTAATAGGAGCACTACAGACATGGTATTTGCCCATAGACAACTGCAAGAGAAATGTAGAGAGCAGAACAAAGGACTCTATGTAACATTTGTCGATCTCACCAAAGCCTTCGACACTGTGAGTAGAAAAGGTCTGTGGCAGATCCTGGAACGACTAGGATGCCCCCCCAAATTCCGCAAAATGATCATCCTGCTACATGAAAGCCAGCAAGGTCAAGTCAGATATGGCGACGCTCTCTCAGAGCCCTTTCTAATAAGTAATGGTGTGAAACAAGGTTGTGTTCTCACTCCAACTCTATTTACAATCTTCTTCAGCATGATGCTCCAAAGGGCTATGGCAGATCTCAAAGAAGAAGACGGCATTTATATACGCTACTGTACTGATGGTGGCCTGTTTAAGCTAAGCTGCCTGAGGGCCCGCACTAAGACTCGAAACTATCTAGTCCGTGAGCTGCTTTTTGCTGACGATGCTGCCCTTGTAGCCCATACGGAAACAGCTCTGCAACACCTAACGTCTTGTTTTGCAACAGCTGCAGAACTCTTTGGACTGGAAGTCAGCCTGAAGAAAACAAAAGTTCTCTACCAGCCTGCACCTCAGGAAGAACACTACCATCCTCACATCACTGTAGGCACATCTGTGCTTAAGTCCATTCAGCAGTTCACCTACCTGAGAAGCATCATCTCCTCAGACTCCAAGATTGATAAAGAGATCGATCACAGACTGGCAATGGCATATAGTGCATTCGGAAGGCTTCACAAAAGAGTCTGGAGTAACAAACACTTGAGGCGAAGCACAAAAATCAGTGTGTATAGAGCCATTGTACTGTCTATTCTCCTCTATGGGTCTGAAACATGCGTCACCTATCGTCAACACCTACGACTCCTCGAACGCTTTCATCAACGCTGTTTACGCACAATTCTAAATATATGCTGGACTGACTATGTGACAAATGTTGCTGTCCTTGAGCAAGCAGGGAACACCAGCATTGAGGCCATGCTATTGAGGACGCAGCTGCGCTGGGCAGGACACATTTGTAGGATGAAGGACCATCACCTCCCAAAAATAGTATTCTACGGTGAACTCGCCATGGGTCAGCATAAGAGGGGTGCCCCAGAGAAGAGATACAAGGACTCCCTGAAACAACATCTCAGGCTTGGCCAAATTGATCACCAACAATGGTCCGCCCTGGCCTCGCATCGGGAGGCATGGATATGCCTATCCACGATGCTGCAGCCTTTTTCGAAAACTCGTGCCGAACGAATCTCGAAGAGAAATGACAACGCAGAAAGAACCGCAACCCGGAAACATCACCCAAGGAGATTTTCCGCTGTGCTTTCTGCAACCGGACCTGTTTATCCCAGATTGGCCTTTTTAGTCACCAACGCGCTTGCACAAAGCATGGGATGAGTCCTTCCTGAATCTTTGTTCACGAAGCAAAGCCAGAGAGAGAGAGAGAGAGAGAGAGAGAGAGAGAGAGAGAGAGAGGAATAAATATGTTTAAAACAAATATGGACTGGATAATGCTTGGAATAAATGAAGCCTTCAAAGGCGTCACTGACATCTGTAAATATGTAGGTGGCTACCTAGTGTTTTCACTTTTACATGCCAATCCTGCAAATATTCAGACATCTTCCAGGAGCCCTCAATCTCCCAAAGAGTTTGATTACTTTGGTGGGAACTGGTGGCTTCTATATTGTAGGGATAAGATTCAGCACTATGGATACTTCTTGTAAAGAAGGGGTAGGCAAACTTTTTGAGCCGGGGGCCGGGTAGCTGTCCCTCAGACAACTGGGGGGCTGAAGCCAAAAAATAAATAATTAAATATTTTTTTAAAAAATTAAATAAATAACTAAGCCAGGACAAAATTTTCAACTGGAGGACACTTTTTTTAAAAAAAAATGGAGGACACATGAAAAAATTTGATGATTTTTTAAAAATGTTAATATAAATGCATGTTTCTGAGGCTTCTATAGATGATTGTCCCTCTTGCCCGCCGCTTGCCCCCCCTTGCCCGCCTCCTCCTGATAGGCCAAAGGCCCCATGCCCTCAAGCGAGAGGCCAAAGGCTACGGTGGCAATCGGCGGCAGGACCAGCCTGGGGCCGGTCCCAAGGCCTTGCTGGTCCGCATCCGGCCATGGGCTGCAGGTTGCCTACCCCTGTTGTAAAGGTTAGGCTAAAAATGGGAGCAAATTCATTTCCTAAATAATGTGGACACCACCAGTTTCCACTAGAGCTCTTCCTGAATGTTCAGGACAAGTTTGAAGGTTCATATTCATTTTCTTCATTACCTTTCACATGTGCATCCAGGTTTTTGTGACTTGGGTTGCCCTTTCCGAGGTTTTCCTTCTTCCAACTCTTCCTTTCCAACCTTTTAATAATAAACAGATTACAAATGTAATTGCATAGTTGTTTCTCCTTACTTCAAAATGAATAACTTTGGGAAGGAGGTGAGAATGGACTACAGAATGGTGGTACACACATTGGATGCTTTATTGCTGAAGTTGTGGAGTAATTTTTTTTAAGACACAGGATGGCAGTAGAACTCTTTCAAAATGTATAATTCATTCTCTTTCTTTAACTTATAAAGATTCCATAAATCTCAGTGCCATGAAGTTTCACTCAAACTGTTCTTTATATGAGAATATTGAAAAGTATGCTTATTTAAGGAAAAGGAGAAATTAATTTTGAATTCCACTATTTATCTTCAATAGGAATAATTTGGGAAATTAAAAATCTATCAAAATTTTGTTGACCTTCACTGTTGATTGGTCAGCACTCACCTTGTAGAGATGTCACCTTGTAAAGATGTGAAAAAGCACCTAGATTTTATTCTGTTGGCTACAGTTTTTCTATGATCTTCAAAGTTGTTTACTTATTACATTTTTAGAATATTTAAATCTCACTTCTAGTTTCTAAACTCTTCTCATTTTGAAAAAAAAAAAAGCTTCTCCCTCAGCCCAAAATTTGAAATTCTGAGCAATGTGAGAATTTCAGAAAAGGCCAGGTGGGTGAGTACACAAGACAGGGTCTTGTGTGTAGAAGCATGTAGGTTTAACTCACTACCAAGTGAAAGCAGGCTGGATTTGTTCCTTTTCAGCTTCCCATGAGTAGCCAAAATGGTACTCTTGTGTATGGACTTTGGTTCTTAAAAGCTGAGTTGGATTTATGAATTCTTTTAAATGGTTCAAAAATGATCAATCCTTCCTCAAGTGCTTTGAGAGTATTACCTGCCCAATTTCAAGACTAGTTTTGGAACTAATGGGGAACATGGGAAATCTAGAAAGTACAAAAATGACCCTGGGGTCTATATGTGGCTTGGAAGATGGTGATGTGACAGTGGGTCCAATTATTCAATGCTCTCACCAGTGACGTTTGTCTGGCACCAGCTTTATCAAATCTTCAGCACTAGATAAATACTTTCCCTCTTATTTTAGGCATTTAGATAGTTTTAGTAGTTTGGCCTTGGTGTGTGTTTCTAGTGTCTTTCCATAAGCTGAATTTAAGAAGATCTTAGGTGATCTTTGAAAGTTGTAATTTGAATACATGTATGGTTTTCCTAAACACACAAACACATGCACACACACAGAGGATCGCATCATTGTGCATACAAGCACTATATCGCTTCTGCATATCTGCATAAAAAAACCCACACTTGAAGGAGAAGCACTAGTAAAATCTACGACATTAAACAAAGCATGATTTATAATTTCACCAGTGTTACATGTATATTTGATTAAATGCCAGCATCCCAATGCAACATGCAGTTTGTTGGGAAAACCATCATTAACTTTTGAACAAGATTCAAACCATGACTCAGCAATCATCTCCAAAAAGTTGAAACTGTTGCAAAACATTTAAATCCTGCAGAACACATCCTTTCCACCATATACATAGATTTTATAAAGACACCCTGTGAGATAATCATACTTGAAAAAAGAGAGATCTTCTGGATCTACAGACTCAGTACTTTGATACTGTATGACTAGAGAATAATACACTTTTATCTCTAGCACTATCTTTAGAATTTGATTCTTAGGTCCTGGGAAGGATATAAGTGCCACTAGATGCTGTTTATAACTGCCATTCAAACTGATAGCAGTGTGGAAGATGGAACCCAAAATGAATAATGTGTTACCCATGGAAACACATATTTTCAATCATGCTATTGAATCTATTTACTTCTGAAATCCATCTTCTATGTGAAAAGAGGACTACTCAGTTTCTTTATTCAGTTATTATGTATCTATATAGATGGAGCTATAACTGAGATAAATGGAGATAGCTTCAGGAATCCTTTTGGTTAAGTAATACATAACTAACTCACCACTAGTTGGACCCAGACATAGTTTATTTAGAATAGACCTTTGAAAACAATGAAAATGAAAATAGTTGCATTATTTACTCATGTCCCCCATTTCCAGTGCATTTATTCCAACTGTAACTAAACTGGCATCTAATTCCATGTGATTTAATATAAATTCAGACTCTGAATCCCATTCTTCAGGTGTGTATCAAACAGACTTCTTCGAAGGACAAACAACCTAGAATATATAACAATAGATGGCAGTGTTGCCTTTCTCAAAGAGCTTGCTTAGTTAGTGGAAAAAGAGAGAAAAATGATTGTTCAAACAAGCATCTAGGCTTCAGTATATTCATACTGTCTGTAGTGCATTGTAATTAAATGTCTGTAAACTTTGGCATTTATTGTGAAGTGGTTTGTGATGTAAAGTTCATTATGCAATTTTTTTCTAATGGTGATTAAAAGGTAAATACAAGAAAATGATCTGGCAGACAGAATTACTAGCTGGTTCTAGGGCAGAATCCCCAAGGCTTGTTTCATATTGTATTTCTTATTCTTTACCATCTTCATGAAAACAGTCAGGGAGATCATTGTGGGATTTGTAGTGATTGGATTGACATTAATACATAGCCCACACGCAACTGGTTCTGATTCTTATCTAAGGTGAGGTAGTAAAAAGTGCTCAGTTGGTGTCTAGAATGGATGGATCAAATAAAGACCAGCAAACTAAAACATAACCAGAACAAGACACAAAAATTGTATTTTCAGTGAGATGTTATTGTAATTACTGGAATCTTTAACAAATAGAAATGAAACCCCCCTCCCACTCCCAGATATCCCAATTCTTCCTAGTTTCCTTCATGAGTGACCAGATTTAGGTAAGTTATACACTGTAAGTTGTAAATGAATAACCAAGTTAATATTTTCTAACTGCCTGCTCCGTTCACCATCTTGTGCTAGTACATGCATCATAGATGAGTGCTCTTGTAGAAATTATCTAGTTTCTCCATTTAAAGCATTTCAAACTTCATCTATATAATACAGACTTTACTTTGATTGGCCAATCACTTATTGAAAAACTAAAATACATTCAAAATATGCTACAGTCAGCTCTTTTTATACACAGATTTCTTATATAGGATTCAAGCATCCACGGTTTGAAAATGTTCAAAAAAAGTTTAAATTTCAAATATCAAACCTTGATTTTCCATTTATTTATAAGGGACACCATTTTGCTATGTCATATTTAATGGAACTTGAGCATCCATGGATTTTGTTACCATGGGGGATCTTGGAACCAAACCCCAGCGTATAACAAGGGTCCACTGTACTTGTTAAGGTGAGGCTTTTAGGGCCAATTCTTTTCCTGGACCGATCCATCCGCTGGAGAGCGCAAAAACGATCAGCAAAAAGCGGCTCCTTTTTGCACCCTCCAAGGGGTACCATAGCTGTGGCAGCGTACCTCTATGGCACCCCATCAGCACTGTGTTATTTGGATGCAGCGCCGGAGGTGTGTCATGATGGTGCATGCTGTCTGAAGCAGCATGTGTCATCATGGTGCCATGGAGTGGAGTTAGGGCAAGCATCATCAGGACGCTGAGTCCTGACTCCACCCACAGGCTGGCACAAAGTGCCAGTCTATATAGGCCCTTAGACATTGGGATAAGATTAGGATCTTTTGGTATAAACAACTAATCTGATTTGTTCTTGAAGCATAGCATCTTGCAGACCATCTTGTTTTGGACAACTACTACTCCACAAAGCCAAGTTGTGTACTAATTCATATATACTGTAAATACATTTTGCATGTTTAGCTTTCTATTGTTATTCTTATTGTTAACTGCTTTCAGGTTGAGCCCAGCTCATGGTGATCATATGAATGAGACATCTCCAAGCCTCCCTATTCTCCACCACTCTGTTCAGGTCCTGTAAATTCATACACATGACTTCCTTAATAGAATTCATCCAGCTAGCATGTGGTCATCCTCTCTTTCTACATCTCTCCACCTTTCCTGGTATTATTATCTTTTCCAATGATTTGTGCTTTCTCAGGATGTGGCCAAAATACGACACCCTCAACTTAATTGTCTTGGCTTCCAAGGAATTTTCTGACCTAATCTGTTCTAGGTCCCATTCGTTTGTCTTTGTGGCTGTCCATGGTATCCTTAGCAATCTTCTCTAGCACCACATTTCAAATGAATTTATTTTCTTCCTATCCACTTTCTTAACTGTTCAGCTCTTATAATGGCTTGTATCGTTTTATTTTTCATGCTCAGTTGTATTTCTGTACTCTTTAGGCTCTTCTCTAGTTCCTTCATAGCTGCTCTCCCTGTTCCATTCTTCTTCTGATTTCATTATTATTGCAGAACTTTAAACCATATGGACTCAGGTGTCTCTACTTACTCTGACTCCATCATAAGGCTGAGTGAGGTGACCAGTTCAGGCAAGTGATTTTGAGTTGGTATGTAAGTCTGTGACCACAAGAAATCATTTAATCAGTTAAGAATGGAGAGAAGCATTTGAAGTAATTTGAAAACCTGGGTGCCAAAATGACACACTTAACCTTGGGCATTATGTACCTTGACATAGGATGGAGGAAGGGTTCCATTTCTTGCTACACCTCAAGCAAAATGTCTTGATGTACACCGCTTTGATCATTGGAAAAGCGGTGTATAAATAAAATTTATTATTATTATTATTATTATTATTATTATTATTATTATTAAGGTGGTTCTGTTCTGTAAGATTTTAATATCCCCTAATATACTTATCAATCCAGCTACAGTTTAATTAGGCACTAGCATGAGCAGATGTGGTTGTGATGGCATACATAGCACTGGAACAGGTAGTATGAATGACACGTTGACCCAGTCAAGTAGAAGGGTGTGGATCTGGAAGAGCTTGCTGGAAGAGTGCTTCCACATCTTCCTTACTCTGCATTTCTGATGGAAACTGAAAGCCAGAAGATGAGTTCTGCTAGATCAAACATGACAGGAATCCTTCTTTCATCTCTTGTTTATTCCTAAACACCCCTTCCTGTCCTCTCATTTCTGGGGACACCAGATCTTGTCTAGGTGTTATAAAGTCCATGAAGCATTACCAATCAAAATCAAACTTTCTCATATCCCAAATATAGAAACAAACCCTTTACTTCGGAAACCTTCTCAGGTTCCAATTGAGGCACAATCAAGTTTTTGGTTTCCCACAGAATCTCTATGAATAGAGCCCTGGTGGCTCAGTGGTTAATGGCTGTACTGCAGCTTCTCACTCAAAACCATAAGGTTACCAGCAAAAGGGCTCAAGCTCGACTCAGGTTTGCATCCTTCTGATGTCGCTAGACTGAGTACCCAGATTGTTGGGGGCAATTAGCTTACAGTTGTAAACTGCTTAGACACTGCTAGCTCAGTATCAAGAGGTATATAAATGAAGCTGTTTGTTTTGAATTAGGGTTGGCTTTAAGGGTATAAATAGCACCTTAAAATGTAACCTTTTTGCTGCAGTGTGCCCCCCCCCCATGCATGGTGACTGTTGCCCTCAGGCCTCAGTCTGAACTCCTTTGTCCATTTTCTATCTGCTTCTTGAAACCTGCATTCTTAAACCTCATGGCTTAAATCTTCATACTTCTGTAGACTTTTTTCTTCAAGACAAGCAGCTATTACTGCAACTCACCCTAAAACTCTGCTATCCTACTTCAGTTGGCTATTTTCCTACTCCAGTTAGCTCTGTAAGCTGGTTGTTTGAATGGATTATCTTTGTGTCTGTGTTCTTTTATATTTCTCCTAATAAAAGCTCATGTAGTTCCCCATGCCCTAGCCCCAGTCCACCAAACTGCCCCAAAACAGACAAAGAAGAAGAAGAAGAAGATACCCCAAATCAACCAAAATGGTAGCCAAAAGTGACATAATGTGCACTGAAACTCACTGCTGCAGCCTGCCTGATGGAGACAGGAAGAAATAATAATGAATATTATTTCTGCCCCTAGGGCTAGGCATATATCAGTCTTTCTGTTCCTGTATTTTTTGGCTACTGATCCCTCCTACGCACACTTGGCAAATTTTAGGCAATTGGGTAACATGATGGAAAAACAAGCAAAACTTTGAGAAAAGCTTTTCTTCCATGCAGAAGTATCAGTACTGGTAACATTTGCAATCAGTATTTGATGGGAGAAGTCAAAAGAAATTTAGTTTGAGTCAGAATAGCATTCTTGACTTTAAAAGAGTATAAGGATTCTCATTTACAAGAATGGAAGGGCTATGAAAGGATTAAAGATCTCATCTAGCATAATGATAATGCATTCCTGGCCAGGTCTGTTCAGAGGTATGCTTTAGCCAATTCAATCAAATTCACTCCCTCACAGGTTTATATAGGATTACAGCATATTCCACCAGATTCAATTGATATTTTATTTCTGACACCTGGGGGTGACCAATGCCTCTCCTTCTGCAGTTTTTTTACTGTCCATTAGTGGTGCAACAGCTACTTCAGGGAGGTTTACAAGCTGGGCATGATGGTAATATATCTGTCCTTTCTTAATCCCCAGCATCTGGTTTCAGAACTAACCTGATATTGTTCATTACCTGTCCAGATGAGAAATTGGCTGCCATACAGAAATATATTATGCTCTTATGATTATGATCTTGAACAGATTTTATGGAAGTAAGGTCCACTAAAATTGATGGGGTCTGCTTGCAGCACCTGTTTCCTTTAGATTGTGGGTTCTACTCTGATTTTGAAAGATGGTATTATGGTGACTTTGGTCATTAGTCCCAAAACATGGTTCTTCAGGGGTGTAGCTATGTGGGGCAACATAAGAACATTGCCCCCCCATAAGAACTCTGTTTCTTGACATGAAATTTTCCTTTAGTGTCTACATTTCTATCATTGTAAACAGTGAGATGTTGAAAAATATTCACACTCAGAACCTTTATATTTGTTGTGCTTGCATCTCCATGATAGTTTTGCCTGTCTAATTACCTTTTGATTCCCAAACTGTATTTCTAAATGCTCAGTGGACATTTTATGTTACTGCAGTGCTAGAAACTTGAAGACTGAAGGAAAAAAACTGATTTCAAAGACAGAATTCTTATTTGGGAGAAAGCACCATATTTTGCCCCTTTATTCGTGAGTAAATCCATGTGGTTCTGGGAACTTCTGTTCCTGAGCTTATAGAGTGCCTCAATATCCCATCTTAACCCCCATATTATTTAATATCCCCATAAAGCCATTAAGAAAATCATATGTAGTTTTGGGACATAATGTCAGCACTGTCCAACTGATATCTCATGCTACCTTTTATTTTTATCTGTGATTCTCATGAAGGCTGTGGAAGCCCTGAATGAGTGTCTTGAAATGGCTTTGGAATAGCTAAGGGGATGAATAATTTAAAGATTATTCCAGACAAGATGAATGTGCTGTGGGCATAGTCTGGACGGGGGTATAAAACCAATCCTGGATAGAGATGCATTTCCCCTACAGGATCAGGTTCATAGTGGGGTGAGGGTCAGGAGGTATGTATGCGGGTTGCTCTTGGCACAAAATAACACTGCAAGTGGATACTAAGAAAAGCAGCATAATAATAAAATAACTAGGACATGTTAACATGCAAGCATTGCTAGATGTTTGGAACACAAAAGGCCTATAGGCTCTTTTTTTTAAGCCACCCCCCCCCAGATCATAGAATCATAGAGTTGGAAGAGACCTCATGGGCCATCCAGTCCAACCGTCTGCCATGCAGGAACTCACAATCAATGCATCACCAACAGGTGGCCATCCAGTCTCTGTTTAAAAACTTCCAAAGAAGGAGACTCCACCATAAATAAGACACCTTTTGTTTATTATTTCTCTTCTGTTTTCCATCTCTCTCTTTTTTGAAGATGAAGTTTAATGGTGCATGATGTCTTATGATGTCACAAAAACATAGTGTGGCTTTGGCTTATTACGCCTCATTTCTGTGATCTCTAATTCAAACACAGCACACATTTTAATGGAACCAGCCTCACTGAATCTATTAAATTTAGACCTGTTGCATTAGTCAGCTTTAATTTACTTTCTGCTGTATCTGGCAGTTGCTTGCACCAGACCCCTTGAAATGTTGTTGAGTTTTGACATGCGAGATTAAAAGTACTCTGAGCAAGATAATACCCATGTTGACTTAGCGATCTTCAAAACAGAGAGGCCCAAAGGTCTGTATCAGTTCTCAGAAAATGTCTTTGAAGTTGGATAATTAAAATAAAGTTGATAAGGCTGGAGGGTAATCCAAGCTGGCACTCATTAGTATGAAGTTTTACAGAATAAACCTTGAAGTAAATCAAAATTACAATAAAACCCAGGTTGCTTCACTGTGTGTACCCTGTTTAGAACTTTCTCAGATAATAGCCGTTTTGGATTTGCCTTGTCAACAACTATTTCTGGACAAAGGAGTCAGGTGCAACACTATATACTTTAGCCCACAGGACTAAATTGTGTAGTAATTGAAAGTCAGTATGAATATGAATTTGATTTCTTTTATGGAACAAGTTCTTTTATGCCAAGAACTTACCAAAAATACAAATTCTCCTTAATAAAGCTCTCCTCCCCTTTTTAAAAAAATATGAATGTGAAAGAATCCATAAGTTTCATTCATTCAGGCAAGGGGCATTCAGTAGTCAGCTTTAGACACAGCAAGGTGTAGTGGTTTGAGTGTTGGACTACAACTATGCAGATCAGGGCTTAGTTCCCCACTCAAGCATAAAAACTCATTGGGTGACCTTGGGCAAGTCACACTCTCTCAGCTTCAGAGGATGGCAATGGAAAACCTCTTTGAAGAAACTTGCCAAGAAACTCTAGGATAGGTTCTTCTTAGGAATGCTGTAAATCAAAAATGACGTAGGGGTACACAGCAACAACAGTTAACTCTTCAAATCTGAGTTTGAATTCCTGCCTATTCAACCTTGTTTCTGGGAGATGAATTAGGTATCTTTTAAATTTCCTAAAGGCACCAGATCCTATCTGATCTTGGAAGCAGGTTCAGGACTGGCTAGTAATTGGATGGGAGACTGCTATCCAATACCAGGTGCTGCAGGCTATATTTCCAGAGGAAGAAACTGGCAAAAACCACCTCTCAGTATTCCATGCCTATGAAAATCCTATGAAATATATGAGCTCACCATAGGTTGACAGGTGACTTGAAGGCACACAGACAGACAGACACACACTTAGAGCCCTCCTGCAGCAGGGTCATTCTTCCTTTCTACCTCACATACATACAGAGAGACAGAAAAAGGGAGTATGTATATTTACAATAGAAATGAAAAAAGAGAAAAGAAAAAGAGAGGAGTATAAAAAGTTAGGAAAAGAGAGCGGAAAGAAACACATGGCATATAACTGTTGCTGAACAAGTATATTCAAAACTTGCCTAGATGTTCAATATTTGTCTTTTCAACCTTGGTGTATGAATCTTTTAACTATCCACATCACCGCACTACACTCTTATACCCTAGTGCTGCTATTCCACTTTTACTGATCTGGCTGTCTCCTGTTGCATTCTAAGGCTTATAGTTCAGTGAGACCTAAGAACCCTCTGGCTCAGAATTATAAATGTCCCTCCTTAAACCGCAAGTCCAAGAATGCAACAGGAGACAACCAGAGCAGTTAAAATGGAATAGCAACACTATACGAGTGTAGTACAATAATCTAGTGAGACAAAGGAATGCAGAAAAATAAAAAAATCAAGAAATTCCATTTCAAAAATTCCCCTGAGAATCTATATTCCCCTGAGAATCTATATTTGCTTCCCTTATACTTTAGCAAAAGGCACTTAAAATTCTCAACCAAAAATCTCTAATGTCTCACCAAACTGGATTCCACAGTATGTTACCATGTGACAGCTAAAGTAGAATCATAGTGCTATGGTTGGTCGGTGTGAAAGAACCCTAGGAAATGAACCTGGAACCTTTTGTAAACAAATTATGTGTCCTACATATTACTCCTCCCCCAATTGTGTACCTTGGCTTGCTTACTAGAATCCTTAGGAACCACAGCAACCCAGATGCCTTGAAATGGTGCTGTATGCTCACATTTGTGGTACTTTGTTGTTTCAGGTAACACTTGAAACCACTACCACTACTTTTCTCAAATAGCTTCTCCATTGTATCACTGTCATTATGAGACTGGCACCCTCATTAGACAGAATGAGGTGGCTGCCTCAGGTAGCAGATGTTGAGGAAGACATTGGAATGTTGGATGGTAAAGCTATGTGCCTCCTGCCCTGGCCTGAAACCCCAACTGTCCTGAAGCCCAAAGATGCAATGGAGAATACTGTTATAACACTAGTGCAACACTGACTGCTAGTTGGGATGGACTTTATACATGGAATGTGGTAGGGTGCCATCTTGTCCTGTGCCATGATTTATTAAAAAAATATAATCCATCTTCCTTCATATCACTCAAGATAACTACAGTGATACACTCTTTGTAACCAGTTGTAGTAACTTAGGCCCAAACAGATGGGCCAAATAAAGCAGCTTCCAGCTGCTTTGGGGGTGTGGCATTCAGATAATGCACCCCCCCAAAGTGGAAGTAACACAGAGAATGTGCTGAGCTGGGAAAAGCCAGCACAAAAAGGAGTACCGAAAAGCTGCTCCTGCTGATGTCCCATTCAGGATTGTGGGGGTGGCCCAGTTTGAGAATGGGCCATGCGGTCTTCAAGTCTCCACCTGACCGTGGCTGCAGCGGCCTCTGGCTTCACCCTTTAGACATCTGTAGTATGATAAAAGATCCAGTATGGTATTCTGGTTTGAGTGCTCATGAAAACCCAATGGGTGGCTTTGGGCAAGTCATAGTCTCTGAGTTTCAGTAGATGGCTATAACAACCCCATTGAACAAATTGTGCCAAGAAAACCCTACCTCGGGATTGCAATAATTCAGAAATAATGTGATGACACACAAGAAGTATCAAAAAGACAGCATATCCAAGGACTTTGCAAGCCCACAATTCTTCATTTGAACACAGTTCAGAAATATTACTTTAAAACTAATGTCTACTTCCAGGTAGCTGAAGTGGGTAATAAATGCATTCAAGTACATTTTTCTGAAATTACTTATACAGGTCTGGATACCATGCCTTATGTGGAGAGACTTAAAGAGCTAGGTATGTTTAGCGTGGAGAAGAGAAGATTAAAAGGTGATATGATAGCCCTGTCTAAATATTCAAAGGGATGTCATATTGAGGCTGGAGCAAGCTTGTTTTCTGTTGCTCCAGAAACTAGGACACAGAGGTGTTTATCAGACGAGCTCTTAAAGAGGTACTATTCCAGTGTGACTCCTCTAGCTGCCTCCTGTTGCATGCTGGGATTGGCAGTTTTAAGGAGGGGTATTTAGAATTCTCAGGCAGAGAAGTTCAGCTCCTTAAAACTGCCACTCCCAGCATGCAACAGGAGGCTGCTAGAGGAGTCACACTGGAATAGTACCTCTTTAAGAGCATAGTGTGATAAACATCATAGATTCCACCTAAACATTACAAGGAACTTCCTGACAATAAGAGTTGTTTGACAGTGGAACACATTCCCTCACAGACTGGTGGAGTCTCCTTCTTTGGAGGTCTTTAAATGGAGGCTGGATGACCATCTATCAGGGGTGCTTTCATTGTGAGTTCCTACATGGCAGGGAGTTGGACTGGGTGGCCCTTGTGGTATCTTCCATCTCTATGATTTTATGACAAAAATGACATTCAAACTTGCAGAGATGAACTTAAAATTATTTTGAGGTAGATAAGGCAGTGAAAGCTAGTGTGGTGTAGTGGTTTTTGTGTTGGACCACTGCTCTGGAGACCAGGGTTCAAATCCCTGCTCAGTCATGGAAACCCACTGGGTGACCTTGGGAAAGTCACACACTCTGAATAAAGTAGCCACCTCTGAATAAATATTGTCAAGAAAGTCCCATTACAGGGTTGCATTAGAGTTGCCATAAATCAGAAACAGTTTGAAGGCACACAATGACAACAACATAAGCCTGTGTAACATATTTGGTTTCCAGACACTTGGGGATAAAAGGCTTTGACATTGTAGTAAAGCTGAAAGTAGCTAACTGCATTAACTACCATACTGAAACATTTGTTATTCTGAGAATGATTTCATTGATAATGGCTAATCTCAACTATTCATCACTGTAAAGCCAAAGAACTTCAAGAATGTCTGAATTAGTGAAATCTGTGGAATGTGCCATTCACACAATTTTTATCTTTTACCATTTTGAAATAGATTCTCTTTGGCTTTCCAATTTTCATAAATATATCAGCTATCCTAATCTTATGAAAAGTCATTCCAGTTCCTTATGAATACTGTAATGACATTTAACTGTGAAAACCAAACGTCAGCAACATCATAATAGTCCCAAAAGTAATTTTGTCGGGCTCTGGCTCTGGGAAACACAGGGAAAGCAATCATCTTAGGGTTTAGGAACAATTGGACAGCAGTTATCTCCACAAATGAGAAGCAATTCTGCAAAAATTGTCTGCTAGACATTATTTAGTTCAACCACATTATCACTAATGAGGAGGGCTTACCTTCCCACAGGACCCAGTCCCTTTTTCAAACTTGGCTCCCACCTATGAAGTTTTCTATACTTGAGGGGTGTGTTAGACCAGAGTTTGAAAATTGTAGCCCCAACTGGATGTGAAGAAAGACATGGAGTCAGCTCGACTCTTTGGTTCTTCCCATCAATGCAACAAAATGTCAATATTTCACATTTTCCTACCTGTGCCTTATAGGGTGTCACAACTGTTGTAGTAAAAGGCATACATGTACATATTGAGCATGGCTATGGAAAAATAGAATATCCTTTGGTATTCTTCCCTTTATCTCTTCCTGAAAAGCAAGTTTCCCCTTATTCACTTTATGTATAGATTAATCCAGAGTAAAATAAGTCTGTTTTTAACCACATGTTCACAATGCACTGAACCATAGCACTCTGCTAGCAAATATTCTTAGGAGAAGCATTATTTTTATTAAGCAGAAGAAATGAGGGTTTAAAAAAAAAAGAAAGAAATCCAAGCAAACTATGGACTAGTTGTGCTTAGTTTAGTGATAAATATGGTTGAAATCACTGATTATTCTTGGCTCACACTCTATATTTTTATAGGGTTTTTTTTATGGCAACTGTCACATTCCATCATTTTTCTTGTTGTGAACATCAGGTTTTAAGTGAAGGATTTGTAAATTACACAGTCCCATTGTGATCAAGTTTACATGTATTTGGATTTTTTGTTAGCTAATCTTTAGTAACTCTTATAGACCATAATATTATTAAGAAAACTTTATCCAGTCATACATGCATCACAGTTCTCTAAATGGATTCTGTGACCCTGCTAGAAAAAATAAATATATAAAAAGAAATGTGCTCTAGACTGGAAATGTGTATAAGGAAAATGTGGGTTTAGCTTGACTAGTCTATTACTATAAGTATGTACAATCCCATAGTGGGTTTCTTGGAATGGGATGATAGCAGGTGGAGCTGGAATAGGGGAACCTTATAGAAGGAATCAACTTTTTCTCTTTACATAAAAAACAAAACATAAGGGTTTTTAGCAGTACTCAGTATATCTCTAATATTGCTGGTAGACTAATGATACTTTTCTAAATTATCTCAATCTCTTGGTACATTAATAATACTCTTCTTTTATCTTTCTCTCTCCCAGTCTCTGTCCTTTCCCTCTTTGAAAATAAAATGAAGTCAAAAATAAAAATATCTGGGGTTTCACATGAAGAAAGCAAAAAAAAAAAAAAGTATGAAAAGGTGGTATACTGAAAGAAGGCATCATAAAGGCGTTTTTTTTAAAAAGGGCTCAGGATGAAAAGCCATTCTTAATTTCTATCTGATTATTTCTTTATTCCAAAGGGATATACAAGAAGGAGATAAAAAGGTGAAAAATAACATTATTGAAAAAGAGGTTAAATTATTCTTAAAATCCAGATTTAACGCTGGCATTTTAAAAGCATATTTGTTAAATGAATGATTACATGAACACCAGAATAAATAACCTCCTGGTAAGCAAGTGTCTGTTCAGTTGTATGCATGGAAATGAATGATCTTGAGGAGGGGGAGACAATTTACAGGAACAGCTTCTCATATAGTGCATCTGTCATGTGGAGACAATTTCAAGGGGTCACAGCATTGGCAAAGAAAGGCTCTTATGTAGACAAGAGTTTGAACAAATATCACAAAATACCACCACTCATTTCTGATGGGCAGTCTGCTGATGTCAAGGATTAAGAGTTTAGCTTCATTAAGTAGATTACATCTAAGTGTAATGCAGAGGTTATGTGTATAACTGACATCTAGAGACAATTTTCTCTTAACTTTATCTGAGTTATGATCCTTTGCAGTAGGACATAGTCATAAGCAGCCTCTATATGCCCAACAATGCTGAATCAAACACTTTGCCAATTTCATGTCATGCCCCTTTTAATGTGCTTTGTTTTTGAAGAAGCCTCCCAAATGTTAGTACTTCTTTAGCCTTTTTCTTAACATCAACCTGCCTGCCGCCCCCCCCCCCCCCCCCTGCACATAATGATATTCTGGGAAATGGTGTGTTTCCTTCTTTATAAAATTCAGAGAGTTTTTTTTTTTTAAAAAAAATTAGAGATGCAGAATCACCTCAGTGACACACACTGAATATTATTACAGACATAGTTTAAAATAGATGCAATAAGGAGGAAATGGTCAGGCTAGGCTTTGGGATACTTCTAGCAGCAGATGCAGGTCAATATTCATAGAGTGATAACCAGTGATGGCTTCCCACATAGGCGAGCATGTTTGCATTAGGCAGTTATCAATTATCTATTGATTCTCAGGACTAGGGGAAATTTGGGCTGTGCTGCTGCTGTCTTGTGTCATAAATATGTGCACTTTCTCTGCTAACTATCACAAGAAGAATCCCTTGGACTTGGCTAACTTATGGCCAGAGCAGTTTGGAGTCTTCACATGAAAACATTGTTACCTCTTTAGTAGGAATTTGAATGATATGGTTTCATATAAAGTAAGACTTTATCTTTAAGACTGCAATAATTGAAAGTATTCCTTTAAAGTCCTTTAGCATGAATAAGGCAACTATTGGGCTGAAGCAAATCAGTGGCTTGGAGTGGCCTCTGGCTGCTCCAGCTGTGCATGAGTCCCAACAGGCATGGGACTACACTGACCAGATGGTGCAGGACCATGGCGACTAGACGTCATGTTCCCAAGGCCGGCCACTGCCACTGTTTTTTTCAGCTCGTTTTGTGGCTGTGTATGGGCTGCCTTAGGCAGCTTCAGCACAGTATCTGGCCAATCTGGGGGCATGTGTCATCTGCACACCCTGCCCCCGAAGCAGGTGGAAGCTGCTTTTTGTTGCCTATCTGTTTTGAACCTCTAGATACTGTGACAATGTCTGTACTGTAAAATCTTTGTATTACATATGATTTTTCTTTGTTTTATTATATTTCATATTTTCCCAATCTGGTGCCTGCTAGATCTGCTGCACTACAATGCCTATCACCCCTAAGTCACCAACTGTTAATTTGTCTCTTTTTAGGACAGAGATTTGGATTACAATTTTCAGAATCCCAGTAGGAAACTGACATTGTTCATACTGTGTCTGCCAAGAAGAATACATAAAGGTAAATGTATTCTCCTTTGACATGATTGTCAAGTCGTGTCTGACTGCAGGGGACAGTGCTCATCGCCATTACTAAGTGTTGTCAAAGACTACTCTGTGTCCAGCATGACTGCACAGAACTCTGTTTACCTTCCGACTGAAGTGGTACCTATTTATTTACTCACATTTGAATGCTTTTGAACTGCTAGGTTGGCAGAAGCTGGGACTAGTGATGGGATTTCACCCCATCACACAGCACTTGGGCCTTGAACTGCCAACCTGTCGATCTTGCAGTCAACAGAGTCAGCATCTTAACCCCTGAGGCACTGTGTCCCCTTAAAGGAGAATACAACAGACAGAAAAACATGAGTAAATTTAAAGTTATTTTATTTGTGATACTAATTCCTTTTTGGTAATAGTACAGGCATTAAATTCTCATTAAAAACAACACCACCAAACTGCTCGTTAAAGCAACATGAGGTATAAACTAATTATGGATCTAAATTATATTTTATTTTTAAATATATTGGATTTCTCTCCCCCTTGTCACCCACATACCCACGCTCACAAACCAGCAGCAATCAAGCCAAATGTAAATTAGTACCAAATTCACTTCCAAATTTTGTCACATTTAACCAGTGATGTGTATGGGAAACAATGTAATTAGAGATGCATGAAATGTTTATGTTACATAGTAAACTGTTCTGAACTGTACTTGACACTGAGGCTTGACAGGGTTTGGCGGTATTAAATTCCAGGGTATTATAGCGGTATTACATTCAGATGATGGCAATGGGAAATCCCCTTTAAAGAAACTTGCCAAGAAATCCCTATAATAGGTTCACCTTAAAAATGACTTGGAGGCCCACAACAACAACAACCATTATTACTAGTGCCAGTATGCTTTTGAAGACCTGATATCTGTCACTTCATATTGTAGGTTTCCAATGAGTAGCCTTGAGACTCTAGACATAAATATAAAATAAATAATAATATTTTTTTTTTATTTCTATCCCACTTTTTGCCAGGTAATCAAAGCGGCATACAACAGGTTAAAATACATCCATATATACATAATACCCCCCTTAAAACAAGATTAAACAATGTAAGATTAAAAACTACACATTAAAACCGACTAAGCTAAATAAAAATCATCATGGGCAGAGTTTACTGAATGGGAAGTCTTATTTGTGGCTGAGCATTTTATTCCGGGAAGGCTTGCCGGAAGAGATCTGTCTATATCAGTACAAGGAAGATTATGCAAATACATTTTGACATTGTCCTTGGCCATCTGAAAGTGGCTTCCCGACTCAAGGTGATGCATGTTGCTGGCTGTGTGAAATGTTTATTTATTTATTAATAGAAGCGTCTGTTACATTCACATTCCATCTTCTCTCTAATGAGCTCAAGTCAGCAACATGCATCCATTTATGTGCATGTTGTTGTTGTTACATGCCTAGAAGTCACTTCTGACTTATGGTAACCCTAAGACAAGTCTACCATGAGGTTTTCCTGGCAACGTCAATTCAGAAGAGGTTTGCCATTACCTTCCCCTGAGGCTGAGAGCAAGTGACTTGCCCAAGGTCACCCAGTGGGCTTGCATGGCCAAGCTGGGAATTGAGACCTGTCATACTGTCTCTAGAGTCATAGTCCAAGACTCAAACCACTAAACCACACTGCGTCTCCTTATGTGCATACATAGTCATATAGGAAATATAGGATAGAATATTTAGCAGAGAAGGGTTAATGCCCTTCTTTTGCTTTTCCTTTCTCTCTCCATTATAATCTCATCTCCTTACTTGCCCCCTTCTTTAGTTTACTAATTCCCAGGAAAAAAATATCCCAGGGTTAAGGCAAGGTGAGTGACAGGAGCCCTGGCACTGAAACAGCAGAGCCAATCTTACCTGTCTCTTACCTTATTTGTTGATTGATTTGATTTGGTTAATTGATTTCATTTCATTTATATTCCACCTTTCTCTTTATTTAGTATGCAAGGCAGCCTTAGCCATTTATCTTTAGGATCGCTCCCTGGATCTGGTAAACTCAGGCCTGAGGGTTACTGCTAATCAGGACAAGTGGCTGTGTTGATCAGTGGCTTCAATGTGGGCAATGCTTGAGCAGTCTTTCCTTTTCATTCTTAACTGTAAACAATCAGGCACAGAGTAAAAACAAAAACAAAAAACAAACAAAACAAAAACAGCAAGTATTTGTTATATAGCCAATAAATTAAACATGACACCCCTGAACAGTTTTCCACATTCCCACCACCCAAAACAAATGGTAATGAATCATTTGGGAAATACAAAAATGGTTAACTCTTTAGTACTCTCTCATTCCATAAATAAATAAATAAATAAATACCTATTTAAGGCCATCACTTTGGTTAAAAAGAAAGAAATGTAATATTGTTGTCTCTCTTTTTTAGATTATTTACAGCTTAGTTGCTAATTATATTAATTTTAACTAGTTAATTTCCATCTCTGTCCATGTGCTTGCAGATGTACATATGTGGGGTTTCTCCATTCAAGAGAGAATCCTGGTTGTCCTAGAATTACCCCTTGCATGTGATCCCTTCACACTGTTATTAAACAGGAGACAGAGACGGGGATGGCAGGCATATGCACTGGCATCTAAAGGACTTGGCTGGTGGCCTTGATCATGCTCCAACTCATGTGTCTATGAATGTGTGAAAGGGTTGTGTGATTCTCTCCAATCATTTCACTGGCAGGAAATGCCTATTTGTTTCCCCATAACCTTAGTCTTTTTATTCTTTCTTTCCTTTTGAAAATGTCATGCTGTCTGTTCTTATCCCACCGCCTTCATTATCAGATGCAATGGACCATTTTTGTAACTGACATCTCTCTCTCTGTCTCTCTCTGTGTCTCTCTTTCTGTCTGTCTGTCTGTCTCCCCCCCTCTCTCTATATATATATATTGGTTAATGAGCAATCAAAGTCCAAATACAGTTGTTTGTCATCTATAAATTTTAGTCTATTGCCTACTCAGTGTGGAAATAACTGAATATTTCTGGGCATGCATCTCATTTGCTAGCCCTGCTCTAGGTGAATAAACAGTTTCCACCTACATTGGTTACCTCTAATTTGCTGAAAATAAATTTTAGTAAGCTAAACAACTCCTCCAGGAACCACTGAAATTCCAAACAAATATTTAAATGGCCTATTTGCTGTTTAATGTTTCTTTTCCTGTCTAGAAAGGCAAGTGCATATCAATTTCATACATTTACAAATGCTAGACACTGACCTTCTCATCATCCCAAAATATTTACTTACACACACACAGAGTCCAATTCCTGATTTTATTACTCCACGCAGTTCTGTATTCTGCTCTACCTCAGGTAGATGGTCGTGATATGTTTTGAATCTCTTCTTGGGACTTACAACATATACTGTGTGAGAATAGACATTTTCTCTGATGATGGATGTGAACAGTTGGAAACTTTATCCCATTTTCCCAACAACCTCTTGCAAAAGAAGTCCTAAATCTAACTGTCAATACTAACTCGACCCACTGAACCAGTGGAATTCTACAGTTATGGATGTTGCATTTATTCAATGGATGTAATCTTTTTGGAACTAACAGTTGGGTTTAGGCCTATGGTTTGATGTGTTTCTGGGGAAAAGGAAGTTTATGGTCATTTTTCTGTCTCCAAGGGTTCTATCTGTTTCAAATAGGATATGTTCTCTTGAATATTCTTAAAACCAAATATTTGTAAACAGAGGACAGAATTCAGCTAAAATTATATATTTTAATAGAACCAGACTTCAGCAAGAGGAATAAATAAATATTTCTAGATTGTGATGCCTCTCCTTCTTTCTTTTCCTCTCTCTGTGCATGTGTGTGTGTGTGTGTGTGTGTGTGTATTCTACATTTCCTTTTACATAGTAATAAAGGTAGCTAATAAACATAAGTAAAAGAAATAAAAAAGTAAAATAATTAAGTTCATCACAATCAATAAGGATTAGAAGATGCAATAAGGCTGGATTAAAAAGATGCATCTTCATACTCATCCTAAAAACAGTGATGTAAACTTATCACAAGTCTCAGAAACTGCATTCAACAATCTGTGAGCAACACATCTCACATCCCTATCAGGCCGGCTTCTGTACATGGCTGTATTTTTATGAAGGCCATTCTTGAAGTTCTTAGCATCAAAAATGATATAAATACTGTACACCTTAGACACCCAGTTCCCAAGTTGTTTAGGATTTAAAGTTTAAAGAAAACAGTTTAAATTGATTCTGGAAAGCAACTGTCAACTAAAGCAGGACGCGCAACATTAGAGTAATCTGATTTGAATAGTGTTCAAAGCTTAAGAGCCTAGCTGCTGAATATTGCACCAACTCAATATTCAGAACACTCTTCAATGGTAACCATGTGTAGTGTCTATTGCAGTAGTAAAGACACAATATAAATAAGCATACAAAACTTTGTCAAGTCAGGTCAGCACAGAATAAGTAAAAAAAATAGCACACTAAACAAAGTGCAAAGGACACTCCTCAGCACTGCTGTCATTCATATAAGAATCCAGGTACTGTGCAGGGTCTTATCAGGTTCTACAAATCTGCTATTGGAGGTGAAGTGTAGGAAGTTTCAGAACAGGTTGCATCTTAATTCTCAAGCAAGATGTTCCAGAGAATGTCAACCATTCACTATGAGTCTGCAAGTGCTTTTAATACAAATACACACACATACACACATTTCATAGAGAAAATTATCAGCAGCTCAGTGTTTTTTATACTGTATTTTAACATGTGAGTGATCATGTTTTGCTCATTACTTAAAACAGGACCGCCGAGTCCATGAAATATCCACAGCTGGCCTGCACAGAAATTAAATCTTCATTACAAACAATTTTCTTGATCCCACTGCTGCTTGCATAGGCATGGGTGCTGGTATATCCCCATTCAATTCCATGGAATACTTGGCTCCAATGTTGAAATTACTGGTGAATTTCGCTCATATAGGGCTTCCCTTTGTAGTGTCTGGATTAGTAGGGGCAAAAATTCCATAATTAATTCTTAAATGCTCCTGCCTTTGACAATTCAATGATAGCTAGAAAATCTATTACTACATTAATTCATAAAGGCTCATGCTTCTGACAACTCAGTGACAACTATAGTATGAAATGTGTAAGCAGGAAAGCAGTTTTGAAAACTTGAGAGAATTGAGAGGGCATTCGAAAACTAGTGCATGGTGTTAAGAGATCAAATCACTATCTCCGTATTCAGTAACCCATGATTCTAGCTTCAAAGGTAAAATAATGAGTTATTGAATACTGATAGGAAGATATTGATTTGATCTCTCGACACCATGCACTAGTTATTAAAAAGCTCAATAAAAAGAGGCAAAGAACTTGTTTCTATAACATTTTTATTATTCTGATAACAACTGTTCAACATTTTCACATTGGCTCAGTTAATCTTTTTCCAATACACTTTCTGCCAGGAGGGAAAGAAACCTTTGTTATCCCCCCCCCCAATTTTGAATCTCATGTTGGAAAAAATGCTATTTTCTCTGATTATTATGGAATACACATTCTGAATAAACAGCTTCAAATTTATGATTTATGATAGTGCAATATAAACCAGAGCAATGGCGTCAATCACAGCAACCATTGGGAAGATATTCAAGGCTTCTGAGGAAACAGAAGAAGAAATAGTTTTTGTGATGCAAGAAGGTTGAGTTCCTATTAAATTCTGTATGCCAGAGTACCTTTAAGTTACAATGGTGGAAATAAGAAGGGAGGCAGGAAAAAAAGGAATGCAGCAGCACCTTTAATACTAACTGGTTTTTATTTTAGCACAAACTCTGGATAACCACTCCCAGCAGCTGTTGTGAAAAGCATAGGGGATAGTGTTTACCCCTGTGGAACTCCACAAGATAATAGTTGAAAGGCTGAACAACAGTCCCAGCTTCTGGGAATGTTCAGCAAAGAAAGACCAGAACCCCTGCAAAGCAATACTCTGAAGTCCTGTATCAGCCAAACAACCTAGAACGACACCATGGTCATTGGTATCAAATGCTGTTGAAAGATCCAGGAAGACCAATAGGAACTCACACACCCCTCTCAGTGTACGTCATCCACCAAGGCCTCATCTGCACAGGCCAAATAAAACATCTTCCATTCATTCCTATAGTGAGTAGTCCTGATGATGCAGAGCCCAATCCCCAGTTCGGATACAAACTGTTTGGAGGACATTCAGCACCAAACCCACTGTATACCTCCCTTATAATGGTGTAAATAAAATAACTCACCTTTTGCTCTAGATATTCCCCGAAGATCCAGAGCTCTCCATTGCAATACCAGGCATCTGTTTACAATGCCTGGCATCTCACTCTTGAGGTGAGAACAATGCGCCCAGTCTTGTGATAGATGCTGGACATCTCATTCTGACCTCAGAGCGAGTGAGTCAAACCAGGGTTGGTGGCACAGGAGGATGAACGTGTGAGGAGCCAGCAGTCATCTCAATGGGGCGATGTCAGAGTTGCTCTGGGGGCAGAATATTCTAGGCTGCTTCCACAGAATTCTGAACAAAACCAAGGTGACCAAGGCTATTACTGTCCCATAGCCAGGCCTGAACCCAGATTGGAATGGGTCTATGTAATTTAGTTCATCCAAGAAAGTCTGGAGTTGTATTGCCACATATGAGACAGGAAGTGAAGGTGAATCTGGGAAGAGGCTTCATATACCTCATTGGTAAATATTATTATTGCTTGTATTTCTATCTCTATTTTCAGTCATCCAGGTTTCCACAACAACTGAGCAATTGCAGGTCTCCCTGTCTCTTGGAAGAACCAAAATACTTCTGAGCACATGCTGATCCCAGAAATCTGTTTTCGGTATCCAAGCTGATTCCAAAGTTTTTCTTAGCAGCAAAATACACACTTCTGGTTTGGTCTCATTCTCCTTTCATTCAAGTAATCCAATTCACAAAATAAAGTTACTTTAAACACTCTGCCAGCCCTGGGAAAGTCAATTAATGGACTGAAGCTGGGTGCTTAGGAGGCATTCTCCATATAGTTTATAGCCATCATAGAGAGTTGATAGCTGTTACAGCTAAGTCTCAGTAGCAGAATACATATGGGAAAGAAAGAGGAGTGTAAATTCCAGAGTGTAAATGGAAATGTGACATTGTCAATGTTTGTGGTATTTTATTTTTATTTAATTTTCCAAACATCAGAGGTTTCTACCAGGTTAGGGACCAATTACTATGCCACCTTCCATCACTGAGTGTATCTGTACTGCACAGTTACACTAGCTTGATACTACTTTAACTGTCTTGATTCCATCCTATGGAACCTAGGATTTGCAGTTTATTGAGAAAGTACTTGGGATTCCCTGAGAGTTCAGGAAAGAGCTCTCTAGCTGATCATTCATTCTAAACCCCTCACCAAACTACAGTTCTATACCTCCAACGGTTCTCATTTTTCAGGGGCAGTCCTGTTGTTGCTGATGTCATTGCCATTATCATCATACAGCACCATCAGTGTACAGTGTATAACTGTACATAACTGTTTAGTGGTGACATATTCCTTTGTTCCTTTTACATGAAGACTCACTATCTGTGTGAGCAGCTTAATATTTGACCTAAGTGATCATAAGGGTTCTGGTTCACACCTCATAATATAAAGAAGACCAGTCATCTAAGAGGAGGAGGAGGAGAAGGAGGAGGAGGAGGAGGCGGCGGCGGCGGCAGCATCAGCAGTAGTAGTTAAGGAATTCCACAGAAAGAAAGTAAAAGTCAACACATTGGCCTGCTAAGCATTTCGTATAACCAGTAGGATTTTTTTTTTAAAAAAAATTATATAAAAATGCATTCTGTTTAAAGTCACTAAAGAATGCATACTGCTCATGTTTCTGTGGGGAACACCATTTATCTTTTCTGCTGCAGATGTTAGTGAAAAAAATGCTAGCACTGACACACACACTCACACACTGACACACCATTAGAGTCTATTGATAGCATCATCAAGTAACACTTCATCAGAAACAATTCATACCATGCAAAGATTGCTAGAAAAACAGTGTATTTCAGAAAAGAAAAGTACACCACAAATTCAGCTCCACAGTATCCAGCACAACTGCAAATAAATTAGGTCACTCAAAATTCTAAATGTATTTTTCAGATTTATTTTGCAGTACATTCCAGTTATGAAATTTAGTTGTTTCAGCAAGCATTTTCTATCCTATGTCTTTGTCAAAGCAAAATGTTTTCTGATATAGATAATACCTGACCTGAATCCCAGTAACCAGCCGACATATAACAGGTATCATATCTGTGATGCTTGCTTTCAGTTAGTAAAATAAGCAAGGTAACATGATTGTGATATGAATGTTTTGTTCCTATGTAGAATGTAAGTCTTCAGTAATGAAGTATTCCTAGAACATTATTAGGAATCAGGTTCTGAATACAACAGGAATCTATTTTATATAAAGTGTTAATAAGCTGAGGACAAAAGAGAAGTGGGAGGAAGGGTAAGAGGATCTGGAGCAGAGAACAGGGATGGCAGATGAATCTGAACTGTCACTGAGAAATTGGAACAATTCAAGGGTATGCTCGACTCAAAGAGGTTTTCTTGGAACCCTCCTTGCTAGGTCAAAATTATTTTCTTCATGCAACATACAGTTTTCATAATAATCTAATTATGTTGTTGTTAAAATTAAATGTTCTAAAAAGGGCAGCTATGTTTACATGAGAACCAATGCAGTGTAGTGGTTTGAGTGTTGGACTACGAGTCTGGAGATGAGGGTTTGAATCCCTGCTTGGCAATGGAAACACACTGGATGCCCTTGGGCAAGTCACATTCTCTCAATCTCAGAGGAAGACAAAGGCAAAACCCCTTCTGGACAAATTTTGTCAAGAAAACCTTGCAACAGGATTACCGTAGAGTTGCTATAAGTGGGAAATGACTTGTAGTGTCTACATGTGCTTGCTTTCCACTGACGAGTTGGTTTTGTTTTGTAGTGGATTAGGCTCAGAGACACTGCTGCTCAGAGAGGTTCCCTCCCTAACACCTGCCACTTTCAGGCATGAACGAGGGTGCTGCTCTCCTACTCTCTGGCCCCTTTGTCCCAGCTGGCAAGACTGAGGCCAGAGTCTCAGAAGCAGCAACTGTAATGTTCCATTCACCTTTTCACTCTCTCCACAGCTAGAAAGTAGGACCAAGGCAGTTGTAAATATGACTGGTCCTTGAGGGTGTGTTGGCCTATGGTTCCTGTCTCAGCAGCAGAAACCATATCTTTAGGAGCATTACACTACTGGAAGTGTGTGTGTGTGTGTCTGTGTGCAGACCCAGCTTTACAAAGTCATGGCAGAAGATGTGACTCATACCTCTGGAAGTTGCCCAATTTCTGTCCCACCCACCCCCTTAATTTCATTCTAAACAGTAAACGGTGGGGGTGAAATAGTATCTGCCCTAAAACAGCATCTAGAGTGTTCAGAGAAATCCCTGTTAAGTGGACTTTTTAAATGCAAGGAGGGAGAGTGGTCAGTTGGAGAGAGAATAAAAAATCTCAGGTAATTGCTCAGGGGAACTTTTTTTGAGAAATTTCTGCTTAAACATAGAAATCACTTCACATCAATAAATAAATAAAAACAAGCAAGTAGCCAACATGGCAGATGTCCCAAATAAATTACATGACTGGGGTTGTAAATTGCGGGCAAATGTAATGCAATTTGGCATTTTGGAGTCTACTTTTCTTTGGCAGTCTTTCTTCATTTGAGGTCTTCTTATGTCTCACTATTTCAATGATATTAGTATAAATTGCAGAGCTTCTTTGGGGTGTTATATTTCATTAAAAATGAAATCAGATGGCATGGTAAGCAGTTTTACAAACACTGCTTTTAGCAGTTTTCTGCTAAATATTTTTAGTTGCTAAGTATTTTCTATGGTGTTTCCCATGTGAATTTGAATATAAAATATGCTTAACTAGGATCCATATGTTTAAAGCCAAGTACTTTGAAATGTGTAAAGATGCTTATATTGTCAAGGAAAAAAATAAAATAACATCAATAGTTTGGAGGGATATGTGGAAAAAATGTGAAAGAGTCCTTTGGGCACATGTGCATTCTTCCTCTGAAGAGCTTATTAGAAAGTAGATGGGAAGCAAGAAACTACCAGTGAAGTGCTATATGAGAAAATAAAAAGAGCTCACATTGATCAGGTCAAAGCCCTATCTAATCAAAACAAGTGTTTGTAGGAAACTCACAGGTAGGATGTGAACTTAATAGCATTTTTGGCTTGGTTTTTTTTTTAAATATTAAACATCTTACAGCACAAGGATGACCATTCTGAAAGCACTTACAACAAAGATTGCTGTGCCAATGAAGCCAGTGGATATGTAGTGTATTATAATCCTACCACTAAAAACAAACATTGTGCAATCATTTTGTAGAAAAGGGAGGTTTCAGCATGGCTGTAGAAATGGAAAGCAGTGTAATTGGAAGAATAACATATTCCATTTGATCATTAGTGGAAATGAACACTGACCATCATTCAACTGTGTGAAAGTGGAAGATAATGCATTCTGTGTTATCAGTCTTCCACACAACACGAGCTGTTCCTACTCAATTGGGATGCTACGAGAGGGTTCAACAGCCACACCAAATTGCAGAGTAGTCACTACCTATTCTATCCATCAGGTTAAATTCGTCAGCAGATTTTCAGATTTCTTCCACTGTTAGTTAATCATCTGAACCAGCATGGCACAGTAGTTTGAGTGTTGGACTATTACTCTGGACACCAGGGTTCGATTCCCAGCTCAGCCTTGAAACCCATCGAGTGAATCTTGGCAAGTCACATGCTCTCATCCTCAGGAGAAGGCAATGACAAACCTCCTCTGAAATCTTGCCAAGAAAACCTCATGATAGCTTAGCCTTACGGCCACCATAAGTCAGAAAAGACTTGAAGGCACACAACAACAACAACAACAACAACAACAACAACAACAAGTCAAGCATCTGTTTAATCAGAGATGTCATGAACTGTACCTGTGACTTTATGCCTGAGAATTTGCCTTGGGACCCTTATACATAGTTTCAATAAAAGGAAAAAGTAGGAAGTAAATGAGAGAAGAAATGCAATATTGATTGATTGATCTGCTTGGTATCTATCCTTATCTCCCAAAGCTATATGTCAAGGTATTTCACAAGAAATTAACTAGAAAAGGGTACAATAAAAATAACCAAATTTATAATATTAAAACAGTATTAAACACAATATAATACTAAAACTCAAGTGTAGCTTAATAACTTGTAGAGCACCAACTCTTTAAAAGTTCCTTACTCAGCAACTAGTGAATTACCAAAGATCTTCCTATATAAAAAGGTATTTATTTCCATGTGGAAAGACAACTGGTTGCCATTGGAAGGCAATTCTATAACATGAGTGGAGCTACTCAGAACACTGAAGATTCATTTATGTATTATTTATTTATTATGTGTATTATTTATTTATGCTGCTCATAGTTTGTAGATGGTGATGATGAAAGTCTCCACAGAATCATAAAAGCTTTGAAATGCTGCAAATATGTACATGTGGTATTGCACTGTTATACTTTCTGCACACATAACATCAAGGAAATACTAAGAATTTCTTAAACATCTTGCTTTCATGATTCTTCCAGATTAAAATATTCAGCCAAGGTTTCAGCATGAATCTGCAGATGTGCCAGCTTGCATTGGATTTATTCAGACCCCTGAACACACATTTAAGAAAATAACCCATGAGACAGTGAAAGAATGAGCAATTCATTCATTGAGAGGCCTGCCACATACCATGAAATACCACAGCCATGTCTAACATTGTTTCTATATTTATATTCATTTGGGCTGGGATGCACAAAATTGTAATAAATATGTTAATGAAATAAAAACATGAGAGCCTGCAAGTTGTTATTCAAAACCAAGTTATACTTGTAATGGGCATTGTTTGCCTGCTCTTTAGTGGTGTGGCTTGGCTACTAACAATAAATGTTAATTCAGTGTCAATCAACTTTAAAAACATCTGGCTATAAATGCCTGATAATGAGTTAGCTTTTTTCCCTGAGTTAGGAATCTCTTTTCGTGTAGCTTGCACCCATTGTTCTAGGTCCTATTCTCTGGAGCAGCAGAAAACAAGCTTGCTCCCTCCCCAATGTGACATCCTTTCAAATATTTAAACAGGGCTATCATGTCACCTTTTCTTCAGGCTAAACATACCCAGCTCCTGAACTCGCTCCTCATAGGGCATGGTTTCCAGACCCTTCACAATTTTAGTCAGCCTTATCTGGATATGATCCAACTTGTCAAGATATGTTCCATATGCAGAAGTCCTTTCACAACTGCCCTATGGGAAGTGGACAAGCAGGGGTTGAATGAATCTCCCACCAGCAAAAGGGACCCAGATTTTACAGACTCCTGCTGTGGCTGCTTTTATGTCTTGATAAGGCAGCAGCCAGCTATTTGAGAGAGGGATTCTAATTTGGAGTTAGGATTCCATTTCAAGGGAAGTATTTCCCTTTTATGGCTAGGAACTGGAAGTCCATAGTGTGACTGGAACACTTTCTTTCACAGTTAGTTCAAAGGTGGTACAAGATCTCTCTCTACAAACTGATTCTACAGAATAACATAGCTATATCTTTGAATTGGAACACAATGTTAGGGGGAAATTGTTTTTCCATTGCTTTGCTGAACAGATTTGTAGAAAGGAAATGTAGACCCTTTTATCAGGCCCTTAGCACATCTGGAAGACAGTGACAAGAGCTAGTTTGCTTTCCTTCAAAATTAGGGTCCACTTTAAATATCAATTGTTAACCTACAGTTTCAATAACCTAAACATTTTTAGTGGTTGCATATTAAGTCAACACTTATGTAAATCGCACTGATTCACTGGGTCTACTGTAGCTGGGACTTCCAATAGGATCTAAAGCCACCATTCTGTATAATGAAATAAAGCTAGGAACTGCATGTATTTACATTTTAGGCAGCTGCTATAATAATTTAAAAAAATTAAACACAAACATAAACCTGACTTGTAACATAGTTCATTGCCTTGGTTTCTTTGATTTAAAACAGATTGTCCTAACCGAAATGATACATAGATGCCATACAATTCTTGGTTGCCCAGCTGAAGTATATATTCAAATCCAACTAGATGGCTCCAGATGTGCATTTGTCCAATATTTTGGATTCATTTCTGGACACATATTTCACAATGTGATGCAATAGTCTGTTGTCTGATGTTGGCATAACTGACCAATTCTTTGAAAAGCAACAACAACATTATTTCTTGTTAACTTTGAGTTATGGAACGCCTTCTGCCTTCCTGGTTTCAATCATTTGCAGATCATGGAAAGGCACATTTGTCAAAGGTGAATGCATGGCATTGCCAGAAATACACATGCGTTCGACTGCCATAGTCTTAATTTCACTCTGCAATGTGTCTGAGGAGAGAGACAGGAGCAGTGGAGAATCCTGTCTCATTTTCCTGGAAGGATAGCCTGGATGTTTTGCTTTTTTTTTAAATCCACATCTTTCATCTTTCTGTCCTCCTTCAACCAGATCCTAGACTGATGGACCTGGGATCAAGATGACTCAGGACTGGGTTGTTCCTAGATCTTACTCTTTAGAACTCATTAGTCACTGGTAATGGCCAAACAATTAGTGAAACACAAGAATTTAAGATGACAAAATAAACTAGGTCATAGATTAGAAAACAAAGAACTGCAGTAGCATTTCAAAGGAACGAGGGGCTGTCTTGAATTCCCAGCACAGAAAATCCAAAGAGCTATTCTAAAATAGCAGCCTACACATTCCACACACACACACACACCATGTATTCATTGCAACAATGCAGAAATGTCAAACAGTATCAATAGTAATTCATGACTTTCAGAGGTTTTCATCACAATTAAGTCAATGAAAAGCAAGTGTTATTTTCCATCTCTGCAATGTATTTTAGTAAAGGTAAACGTAACTCCTCCTTCTCTAAAGAAATAAGCAGAATGCAGACAGGAGTACATTTCAGACCATGCAGATTTCATTGTTTACCTGATCAAGATATAAAAGAAGGATAAATTATATTGTTTTATTGGTTTGTTTGAAAAACAACAGCAAGCCTCTGTTAATTTATACTGGATTGAGAGCTTTTAATTTGGAATTCTGGCTTATGCAATCATTCCCTTGTCATGAAGAGAGCTGTGAATAGATGACTAAGCAGACCAAGAAACTACTTTTCCTTTCAGACCATATCCAGTGTGAGGTTACTGGGAAAAAAACTACAAGAGAGGACATTTCCATTTTACTTGCACCAGTGCATCAAGTAGGATACACAACAGGTATCCCAGGATGGAAATCATGTGGCCCTCCAGATGTTGTTGGACTGGAGATCCAGCAGACCTCTATGTTGGCTAGGGCTCTGAGAGTTGCACTTTAACAACATTTGGATGGCCTCATTATTTCCACCTCTTACTTATCTAGCCTAATGAACAGGCTTCTGGAACAGCTTGTTCAGCAGGTTATGCAAGTGATGTTTCACCAACTTGGGAAATAGCTTTTGCAAGTGGGATGAAAGTATTGTAGCTAATGCATGTACAAGAATGAAAACATACTTTTTGAAGAAGCAGAAACTTTGCATTGGTACTTTGACACCTTTGGTTATATATTGTTTTTTTCAAGGTAAATATTAGAGAACTACATATGTTTCGTGGAGGGGAATCAGAGATTGGTGGGAAGGTGAAATCCTTAGACTAGGAAACCAGATCCATCCCACCCTGCATCAACATTAATCCACTTTTTTTTTTTTTAAAAAAAAATTGAGTTTCACATTTGCTCTTATGATTATGATCTTTCAGTCAGCTCCAACTTATATGGGGGTTGTAGGGATATTACAGAGTTGCCTTGGAAAGATTTATTCAGAGGACATTTGTACCTAATCTAGATATTAAGGAATAAGGGGAGGTACCATTACCATGTATCATGTTGAGTGTAACTTGCCCAAAGTCACCCATTGATTTTCCTTGGCTGAGCAGGAATTCTAAATCTGGTCTCCTAAAGTCCTAGACTGACACTCAAACCACTACAGCACACAGGCTGTCTGAATCTCACATACATGATTGATAAATAATGCTTTTAAAAAAACAACAACCAACCAACAAGAATAATTATCTCAAGAATATTTACAGCTCAAAAATCATACTGGTACTGCTGTGAATTTGGTGGGTCATAAGTCTGCTTCTGATCGTTTCTGCTTCTCTGTCCCTTTATTTTTGCAATGAACCCCATGTTTTCCTTTGATTTTCTTTCATTCTCATCTCTGAAAGACAAAAGACTAATAAAGAAATATAGAGACAAAATAGTCACAACACATTCAAAACATGAGTGGCAAGAAGCGTTGCACTTCACCGGCATATCTTTATTTCCCCTGTCTGGTTATAAGGATTACTGCTGTTTCACACTCTTATCAGGATTCTAAATTATTCAGTACGATACAGTGTGGTGGCACCTTCCTTGCTACCTATATTACATATATTTTTCTGATACCTCAATACCATGCCTCTGATTACCCCCCATATTTCTTATCAAATTAATATTAAAAGGGAAGCTGGGCGTGTGTGACCTAGGCATGACCCCACTGTGGATGCCTGACCTTCTCAAACATAGAAGAACCAGTTAGGGCTAACCAGAATCTAGAAGGCACCCGCCAAGATGGGATTCCCCAAGGCCCTAGCACAATCCCTTTTGTCTACAGAGGGCAGAAAGAGGATCAGGCCAAAGGAGATGATTGTATGAGATTGCCTAAGACAGAGAAGCACTGGCAAATTCCTTTGTTTAGTGTGTTCACACCAATCACCTGATTATCTGCTTCTATCCCAGACTATTCTTTTCCTCCTGGGAACCATTTAGCAAGGCTTCTAATCCTTTCAAGCCTTAGTTTCTGCCCCCCCACACAGAATTCTCTCTCTCTCTCTGTGTGTGTGTGTGTGTGTGTGTGTGTGTGTGTAGTAAAACAGCCATTCTTCGATCTAGTTTACAAGCAGACAGGCACTCTGTCAGTTTAACTAGACTGGGCTCTTCAATATGCCAGATAACCCCCCCTTGCTGAAGTGGCTATTGAGTCTTCTGCATTCTGGACTCCCATCAATTAGAACCAAGATCCATAGTTGGTAATATATCTCCATTAGCAAGGCCTCAAACTATTCCACCTCTCCCAACTTTGGTTCCTAGCTCATGTGTGTGCACACAAGTGTACGTGTTGCATGCGTGTGTTGTGATTATTCACCAAAGAAACTTACAAAACTATTTGGATTTTCCTCTGGCATTCTGTGTGATTTGGACCTGTACGAATCAGACCAATATACACTTGGATCGCTATTCTGGGCTGCCTGTTACCCCAGCTGTACTATGACACTCATTTGAACTAACACTAAATTCCCTAAGATTTGTGGGCATCTTCCCTGGACCCCAGCAATTTGGATAACACTCCTCCTCCTCCTCAGCAATATCTATAAGAATAAAGATAGGTCATTTTTATATATTATTCTCTCTAACCCCCTTAATATGCTGCAAATCATAGACACCTTACCTCTAAGTCTGGATGTTGTTCTGTAACACCCCCCCCCCCCCGGCCACAAACAGAGGGGCCAAATGACAGTTTCCAGCTGTATTTGGGGCATAGCATTTATATGATGTATGCCCAAAATGTGGTGGGAACCCACACTGATGCTGCACCATCAACAAGGAATTGGGGCAAAAAGAAGTGGGAAGAATCTGATCCTTCCCATGGCCCGGTTTAGGACCGCATCAGCCACCCGGATCAGGGCTGTGCTGTGCTGTTGCCGCACCCCTAGCACAAATGATGTTGGCATGGTCCTGCCATGGTCCTTTTGACCTGTCTGTTTGAGCCTCCCTCTTATCTTGTGTATGTGTAACTCTTTCAACTTCTCCTTGTCCACATCCACACCTACCACTTTGCATCTAGTCCCTCACAATCTCACAAATAGATTATGCAGTTCCTTCTTTCACATATGTACACGCTGCACCATAAAAGAGTATGCCATGGTCTGCCCCCCAATTTGCTTTCTCCTCTCTCTTGCTCTTTGCTGATTTTCCACCTACCACAGAGAGAAAAACTCCAGAAAGGACAGCATGAAAGGAAAAGGGAGGAAGACAATGTAAATGAAAATGGCCCATCATTCCCAATCTGCATTAATCCTCAGAAAATGCCCTCTAAAATACATGAAGTTTTTTCTGAGGGGAATGAGGACATGTGTTATATTTTGGTTATATAAGGTTTTATTTAACCTTATACATGTGGGTATGTATTTTGGTTTAAGGTTATATAGCAGATTTTAAAGCAGATTTTATACACACAGACATAAAACATAATGAATGTAATTAATATTAATACACATATTCCGGTCTCTGGTCCTAAGTATGATTGTTCCTAGACAGCATTTGTATACATTTCATTACACCAATGTATGCATACTCTATTGTTTCTAAGAAACAAGTGTGCCATTCCAGTGTGGAAAAAGTATCTATTTTTGGATGTGTTTGAATTACAGAGCCAGAATTATAGAAGAGAAAGAACTTGATCATTTCATTTCATACAAAATCTACAGTGAAATAAGAAGCCCACATAAATACACAATGTCCTAAATCCTATTATTATTTCTGACTAGAGGAGACCCATTGAATCAATTGAATTTACCTATATTTTTATTTATCATGCACTAATGGATTCAATGGGGCTACTCTAGACAGGTCTAACCAACAGCATTTTAGCCAGTATATGCATGATTGCTTCAAACTGTATGAGTGAGATGGTGGGGGAAGAAGGGGGGAAACACAAGCCATAAGGATTTTGTCTGAAGCCAGGTCAACACTTGGCAAAGATAAAAGCTGATGACTGGATTACTTGCATTGGTAGCTACCAGTGCTGACTGGGCTTTTTATCATCACTCTGATAGGGAAAACAATCATACAATAAAGCCAGGTTCTTCTTGGTAGTGACAATTTTCTTAGGTAAGCAACTTTGAACAGAGGCCCATATATTTTTATCTTTTTTTTTGCAGAGTATATATTATACTTTTAAATGGTTTGTTGTTTAAATGCATTGCAAATTTTCCTATGCTTCTACTACTAATAATACTATTACCACTACAAGGGAAGAGTAATGATAATAACAGTACCTTAGTTTAGCTGCTGATGTTTGTATCAAAATAAGGTGCTCAAAGATGTTTCATAAAATAGGCTACACATCTCAAGTGAACTGCATTATTATCAGCAATACGTAGTAAATAATCTTAACACATGAAGAGATTTTGCACACAGTTGAATTAGAAATTTGAATATGGTTGCAACCACTATATAATTTCTTTAACTATATTTATTTTGACATCCAGACTGTCACAGATTTTCATCACGGCACAAGCAAAGATGAAACAAATAGGATGAAACAACTGTAAGTGTACTAGCTGCCTTTTAAGGGGAAAAGAGAAATTGGAATGAAATGTATAGGCATATTTATATGTGATCAAACCATGGTTTGCATTTATTAGTAATCTGCTGGGAACCAATTTCCTTTGAAAATAATACAGTGACGCAAATCCACTTAACTATACTCAGGGCTGTTGAGATTATTCAATAGCTTACTTAGTGAGTAGGTGAAAAGGAGATCTAACCTAGGTGGGAATTTTTTTTTTTTTTTTTGAAATGATGTTTTCGGGCCTGAAAGAGATAAGACTGTTCTGCACTTCTTCTTTTTTATCACTTTCTTGTGCCAGGTCTCTATAGATGTGCCTAGAGGAATGTAGATATTGCCATTTTAACAGTTCTTGTCTCATGGGAAGTTTAGCTGACCTTGTCAACTCTGACAGAGTTGCCTTAGTAAGGAGATCTTTCACTGTGCCTTTCCAGGTTTTAAGAGGTCTATAAATGAGTTTGTGGTGGAGTGCAAAGCTTTCATTCTTTTCAGCTTTTCAGTACAAGGATTGCACTGATGAAGACAAAACAACAGAGACAAGATATATAGCCAGTTGTTTCCCATCCATCTACTTCAGAACAATCAATCAATCAATCAATCAATCTTTATTTCATATTTT
The DNA here is from genome assembly GCF_019175285.1 of Sceloporus undulatus. Classification (NCBI taxonomy): domain Eukaryota; kingdom Metazoa; phylum Chordata; class Lepidosauria; order Squamata; family Phrynosomatidae; genus Sceloporus; species Sceloporus undulatus. The sequence continues at coordinate 63,571,915 of NC_056524.1, read as the reverse complement.
TTGTGGGTTTTTCAGGCAATGTGGCCATGTTCTAGAAGAGGTTTTTCCCCCTTTATTTTGGTCATTGACCAGTGTACAATAATATAAATAAATAGAGTAAAATAATGAAATTAAAATAAGTGGACTAAATAGGTAAAATAAGTGAAATGGATAATAAGTAAAATACAATTTGAAGTCGAAGGCTTTTATGGCCGGCATCCATAGTTTTTTGTGGGTTTTTCAGGCTATGTGGCCATGTTCTAGAACAGTTTATTCCTGATATTTCACCAGCATCTGTGGCTGGCATCTTCAGCTACAGATGCTGGTGAAATGTCAGGAATAAACTCTTCTAGAACATGGCCACATAGCCCGAAAAAACCCACAAAAAACTATAAAATACAATTGTTGATACAAAATCAGAGATTATCTCTTCCATCTGACATCAGATATTACCAATCATCTGTTGACGTGTTTTACACATAATGAAACAAAACTTTGCTACTTTCAGTATGACAATTTGGTTCTGGCTGTCCAACAAATAGCGTAAATAAAACATGTCAGTGTGGCCAGGAAAATTGGTTACAAGAGGGGTAATCAATGTCAGAACAATTCCACTCACATTCATAGCCAGGCTTACAAACTGAAGTTCTAGAATTTCTCAGAACTCCTAATTTTCAGTTTGGAATCCATCTATTAATAGTTTTCTATTGGGACAATTCTTTTGATTTCAAGATAGTCTAAAACAGCAGTATAGACTATTTAGCCATGTCACTTAGAAACTGAGTTTTTTTGTACCCTGCTATTTGTTTCCTCCTTTTTAAATTTATTAAAACATAAAGAGTTTTTAGATATATGAAATACAAAGAAATACAGAGGAAAAAAAGTATTTCCATGGTGCAGAACCTATTTCATTTGATCCTACCACCATTACAGGCATGTTTGGTGGTGACAAAGGAGAAAGCTTTTTTGTGGGGCTGCTCCCAAGTTGTGAAACTCCTTTCTACAGGAGCTTCAGTTGGTCTCCTTCCTGCCATCTTTCCACCAACAGGGAAAGACTTTTTTATTTAACCAGGGTTTTGTTTTTTAACTTGTTACAGCAGATGGAGTTTTTAATGAGTGTGTTGTATCTGTATTTTATTTTGTTTTAGATGCATTTTTATACCAGTTTTTAATCATTTTTTTTCAAAAATCTGAATTGTTATTTTAATTGCTAGATTCACTTTTGCATTAATTTTTAGCTGTATTTTGTTTTTTAATGTTGTGAGCAACCTTGAATCTTGTGCAGGAGGAAATTAATGACATAAATACTATTTCCATCTACTAAAAAGGCCCTCTCCTCTGTCAAAAAGTGCCTGGGAAACTGGTGAGATCCAGAGAAGGCCAGCCCCAATTATCTTAAAACTTGTAGACTCACATAGAGAGAGACAGTTTTTCCAACAGTATGAGCCAAAACCATATAGTACTTTGTATGTCATAACCAGTACTTTGCATTATGCCCAGAAATAGGCTGGTAAATTGAAAATTCTGAGCCTGAAGGCTTGAAAACCTATTTTGCTGTACTTTTTAATAGTGGCTAATGTTTAAATCAGTAAGAATACAGAAATGGATATCTGTAAAATTATCAGATAATCAGTCTAGCCTACTTACAGACATATGCCTATGTAAAACTAGTCATGGAAAAATAGACCAAACTATATAGTACTTTTATAAAACACACACAAAACACCAACCACTTATGTCTGGGATCTGTAATTTCCCATGCTATTTTATACCACATACAGATGTTACAGTAGAACAGCTGTGGTAAAGAAGAGAACCTCACATATCATGGGAAACATGCATATTTCAAATTTGTCATGGTTTTATGAGAATCCGAAAGTGAGAAATGGAGATTGTCTTATTAAGGGGCTTTATTTGCCTATGCTGGGGAAATCTAGGAATTCCTTGGGATGAAATCTTAAGCACAGCTATAAAAACAAAGAGTCTAAGAAAAAATAATACTAGACAGAAGACCCTATGAAACCCCTTTGTGCTTCAAAGCCTTGGTGTGATTTTCAAAGTACTGTAATACTGAAGCAAGCTGTGGACAGTGTAGCCAAGTGATATTATTATCCATCATGTTTTTCTTTTGAACATTTTCCTTGTTAGCAGAGAGTGAAGTGACAAGTTGACATTCAAGGTAACCTGGTGGCTGAAAACACTAGAATGAGCAACAGAAGAAAGAAAGTGACTGTGGCGTACTTTGATGTAAAAGCAGCACAGTATTCCAGACAACGGATATCAAGTGAGAGATTGGTTGGCTATGCTAATCAAAAGGTACTTTAATCACATGTCAACAGTAGATTACCTAAGAAAGAAAGAAAGAAAGAAAGAAAGAAATCAGATTACAGTTCTTCAAATGTGCAGCTAGATTTAGGGCCTGGCAGTTCAAAGTTCTTTGACTTAAGGGCTGTGCACACAGCCCCAAATGGGCAGCCTCCAGCCTCCCCTGTTACAGTCAGTTGTTGTCTGTATTCCCTGTTGGTGGCCTATCTTTTGTTATGGGACAGGTGAGTTTTTCTTGTTGGATATAGTGATTTCTTGGATCTCCAATAGATTCCATGAATTGCATAGGATTTTCTTAGGTAAGGAATACTCAGAGGTTGTTTTGCCAGTTCTTTCCTCTGAAATATAGCTTACAGCACCTGTTACTTGCTGGTGATCTTCCATTCCTGCTTAGTTTCCAAGATCAGATGGGATGTAGAGTATTTACAAGTGGAAAATATCCAGTACACAGAATGCATATACGATTTTTGGTTTGATATTTATGCAGCACCCAAGATGTTACAGGTTATAGACTCTATACCACTCAGCAATTAGGCAACAAACATACGCATGATAATTGATAATTATCTTATTAATTGATACTTTTTCAATATTAACAATTACATACAGTATTATCACTGTGTTATCACTTTATTATATTCAGTGTTTCAAATAATTAATGTACATACACACATATGTGTGTCCATCAAAAGTGTACAGTTAGGATTGTAATACCTATATCAGTCCATAGAAATGGAAAATCCCAGGAAACATTCTTTCAGTTTTACCAGGCAAAGCTTCTTCAACTGCGTTGTTTACTAAATAACGTATCAAAAATGTGAACCTACTGTGATACAGAAGGACAAAAACTTAAAAGAAAATCAAGGACATACATTTCATTTCAAGGTGCCAAAATTATATTTAATACATAATGCCTATGAAATCATTACATGAGATATCTCAGAAAAAATAGTATACCAAAAGCTGACCATCAAACTCTTTAAATACCAGTTGTAATCAATTCAGGTCACCTGTATGAACAGAGGCAAGATCAACATGTTCATTTAGTAGTATATGGGCATTTTGTTAATAAGTGCCTTATGAAATATGAACTGTGAGTATAGGTAAGGAGCAAACAATATGCCCCAAACTGTGATTGTTAACTACATTCTAAATTGGAATTGTCATTTTTGCCCTTTGAACTGGAGAACAGAATAACTTCCAATATGTTCTTGAATGTCTTTCCAGTAAACGTGTGTATGCTGTTTTGTTTTTCAGTGGGAAAAAGTGGAGATTAACAGGTGCAGTAAATTTAAAAGAGTAGATCAAAGGAAGTTAACCAACAGAGCACTGAGTTTTAAAAGGTCATGGAACTTTAAAGGCTGGAAGGCGAACAAAAGCCTTAATGCCCTTTTTCGTAAAAGTTTTTTCTGGACTGTTCTACTAGAAAACAAAAGAGTATGCCAAGGGATACTTTTTAAATGAAATGTTAAGCATGACTTCTTACTAGATATTGCTTACATTATTATTTGATGGGTTGCAAATCTGGGTCCAAGATCCTGCAAAACTTTTTCAATTTTGTTGTTAAGGTATAGAAAAAGCTGGCCCATTTTACACACTTTGTGCACTATGATAATGGAAGGTATAGAATTTGGCAGATATAAACAATTGCTTAGGTGTTAAACTAAGCCAAATGTTACTGTGTAATTCTAATATGACCTCATGCTTTTTATCTCTTCAAGATGCATTAGCATGTTACTAATATATATTTGTATTGTTGTGGTTATGTAGCATCTATCTATCTATCTATCTATCTATCTATCTATCTATCTATCTATCTATCTATCATCTATCTATATCTTTGTGGTTACGTGGCATAGATGGATAGATAGATAGATAGATAGATAGATAGATAGATAGATAGATAGATAGATA
>NC_056524.1:63494870-63567687 GCF_019175285.1 Sceloporus undulatus | reverse complement strand
TCCATAGAAGTTTTGCTTTTTAAAATCTTTTAAGTCTAAAAACGCATCCTTGGACTGAGAACATGCAGATGTCAGAATTCTTTTCACTTTTGAAACTAAGTTTTGAACACATTCTAATGGCATACAGTGAACATGTTAAAACCATAATAACTGTGGAAAATAAGCACATGAGGCAAATTTATTGCATTTAATGGAAACATATGCAGTTGTCTATCCAGCAAAGGTCATAAGGCATGCAGCATTCAAAACCACATCCTTAGGGCCATCTTAGATGTTATGCACAGAGACTGACATAGTTTTCCAACTTTTCATAAAAGCAAGCAAAGTATGGCCTCAGAATACGTGCAGAGCCTCAAGGTCTGCAGTGCAACCAGTATGCCCTCTAGCCCCCTCTGTGCTGTCCATGAATTTAAAAAAACAAACACAAATAATGCCCACAAAAGCCTTAGAGGATATAATTTCTCATTTAAAAATTAGTCTATACCCCCTCCCCCAGGACTGTTTTATACCCCAAATAGTTTTCTCTTTAGAATTCTGGAAAGGAGGTTGGGGTATAGAGAGTGGCTAAACTATGGAGGAGGATGAAATTGGCCCCTGGGCCCTGGAGTTGCCCATTTCTGTTCAGATTATAAGAGAGTCATCTAAGGTACCTTTGGCGGGATACAGACCACCTCTTTGGGGTGGCCTGCAGCCGCCACTTTGTGCCATGTATTGGGGCCAGGGCAGCCACAGTGGCAGCCCAAAGGCCCCAATCCGGCGCTTTTCGGGACCAGGGAGAATGCTGCTTCTTCCTGGTCCCGAAAAGGGGTGTCCTTGGGACTTCATGCCCCAGGACATCCTGAGAAGCCGCTGCCGGGGGCAGTTTGGTGGCTGCAGGAACAAGGCGCTCCCCAAGGAGCTCCATTTTGGAGCTCTTTCCTGCACAGCTGTTAGGCCACCACAAGTGGCCTGATGCAGCGCAAAGAGGTCACGCCCGCACCATGCTGTTTGGACACAGCGTGGCCGTGATGTCATAATGGCAGCACCCATGCACACAGGGTGCCGCCATTATGCTGCTGGCATTATGTATTAGGTTTAGGGAGCGTGTGGCTGGTGCACACTCCCTAACCCTAATATTGGTGCTGGTACACTGCTTTTTGACGGTCTGTACCACACCTTTCAGATTATAAAGGAATCATCCAAGGTACTCAAACTAAAATGCATCTGAGGAAGTAGGCTCAAATCTATGAAAACTCATGCTACCAACTTATTTCTTTCAGTTAGTATCACAAGTGCTATAAGATCCCTTTGCATACTAACTTTTTGTTGTTCTTTGGTGCCTTCAAGTCATTTCTGACTTATGGTGACCTCAAGGTGAAACGCTCTTGAGGTTTTCTTGGCAAGATTTGTTCAGAGGAGGTTTGCCATTGCATTCTTCTGAAGCTGAAATCATGTGACTTGCCTAAGATTACCCAGTGGCTTTCATGACTGAGCAGGAAATTTAACCTATAGCTAATTTTTAATTCAGACTAAAACTTGGAGCAGAAATGCTAAAATTTCCATTTTCAAAAGAGCTTGTCCAGAGGACTTGTGCCGATTCACCTTGATTCAGCTCAAACACAATTGGGTCCTTGGAAGGTCCTGGGTGTTGCCTGCATTGTGTGCCAGTATCAAGAAATAGGAATAGGAGATTCTCTTGGCTTGGTTGCCTCCCACCTTCAGACACTACATGGCAGTGGGGAGACAAGAAAAGATGAGTTGGAGAAGCTTTCCACCCTCCGATTAGAAAATGTTTGAAAGCTGCAGTTTCTGAAGATATTTCCACAGCAGGGATAAAACTGTGTGAATTACTTATTCTCCTCTGTGTAAATCAATTATTTAAACAATTATATCATTATATAAAACTAAGTCTGTTTAAACATCATAGTTTTAATTCTATTTTTGCCTTCTTATTGTATATTCTAGGTTACTGGAATATTGCATGAAGCAGTCTGGGACACCCACCAATTTGTATATTTAGTACTGAAACTCTCATGAAGTTTAATGAAGCAGCAGACTGTGGCTAAAATCCAAGGTGACTGGATATAGCCAAATAGTTAATACTTTACTATAGTGCCTGCCAGTTCAGACCTGTTCAGATTTATTTAGCTCCAGAAAAACCTAATTAGTTAACTAGTGATGGTTTCATGTGAGTTACTATTTCATGTTATAACTGCAAATGTCTTTTATTATTTCCTCTCAAGGCAGGTTTTGTTATCTGATTTGGTCTGATTTCCCCCCGAATTCAGGTCAAAATGTTATCAGTAGGTTCATAGCTTTGGGTGTTGGGAACTGTATAATGATCTTTCTATTACTATAAATGTGTGTATGTATATGCTTTCAAGTCACCTATTGACTTATGGTGAAAATGGTGAAAATGTTATCAGTAGGCACATTAATTTGGGCTTTATCTCTCTTCCATTTTAAATCAGAGAGATACTAAAGTTCTTAACTTTGGCTGGATTGTGTTGTTCATTGCTCTTGATCATAACTTTGGGTGTTGAAACTGTATAATGATCTTTCTGTTACCATAAATGTGTGTATGTATATGCCTTCAAGTCCCCTATTGACTTATGGTGAGCCTATGGTGAAAACTAATAGGGCTTTCTTAGGCAAGGAATACCCAGAGGTGCTTTTGCAAATCCCTTCCTCTGAAATATAGTCTTTAGCCCATGGTATTCACTGGGGGTTTCCCACCCAAGTAATAACTAGGGCTGACTCTGCTTAGCTTCCAATATCAGAGAAGATCTGGTACTTTTAATGTTTTTAGGCATATATTACACCATATATGCTTACAGCAAATTATTTAAGTTTCATTTGGAGTCTTCCCCTATGAATATATTCAGCAGCATTTAGTTTAGTAGTATTTACTGATGATTGCTTTGTACAGTTCAGGTGAATTTCCTTTGCTGTAGTACTTTATATTGCCACTTATTAGGCCCCAAATCCAGCCTGCCTGGAAACTGCACCACTTGCCCTGAAAGGCCTGGTTCCTATTTCCTGGTATGTAACGAATGGGCATGGTTACTGAGTAATGAGCAATGAACAATGTGCTGCCAAGGCTCAAAAGGCCTTTCTTCCAGCTGTGGCTCAAATTAAGCACTTCTCCCTACTTCAATTTTTTTCGCTATGTCTCTCTTTCTGGAATAGTAATTTTGTGACATTTTCCATCAACAAGTTTGTAGAGTATGAATAGGGTTGCTAACCGAGTAGCAGAAAAAAAAATCCTGAGTGGTGTTTTTGCTTGCAGGCGATTTCCCGAAATAGCAAAGGGAAGGACATCCTCCCCAGGTCATCCCCTGTTCTATACATTTGATGTTAAGGATTGAGGCCAGCAAGACCCAACATTATGTTGTTCCTACCACAGTTCCCCTGCTACTCTTTTGTAGCCTGCAAAAGGCCACACCTTTTGCACTCTGTAAAAGGCTGCACCTTTTGCACCCTGCAAAAGAGTGAATTTCTGCCACTTTCAGTTTCTTTTTTCTTTTCATTAAACTTTTATTTCATTAAAAACACAACAAATCAACATGCACATACATTTACAAAACTACAAACAAAAACACATAAAAAAGAACAATACAATCGAACAGCACTAACATACATATGACTTCCTGAACGTCAACAAAGTCAGACTAACAAATTTCCCCCTTCTGATACTACCACAATCTGGTTTCAGGAAATTAAATCCTTGCATTTCTTCTTAAACTATCAATTAAGTCCCATTCACCCATATTTCACCTAATCTCAGATAGTTTTATCTACCTTATACCCTTTCTTACTTAAATAATACCACAAAGGTTCCCAACATTCCTTATTCTTTTCCCAATCTTGGCCTCTTAACAGACATGTTTATCTAACTCAATTAAATCCACTTAACTTATATAATAATAACATTTATTTATTTATAGCCTACTCTTCAGCCATAAGGCTATCAGAATGGCTTACAAATTGTCAGTTAAAATTTCCCTGCCCTCAGGCTTACAATCTAAAGAGACAAGACACAAAAAGAGAAGGGAATGGCAGTGGAGAAGGAGGAAAGTCCAACAGATCTTCTCTCCCTCGGTGGCCTGGACCATGGCAGATGGATTGGAGGGAGGGCCCTTCTTTGTACTCTGATTAGGCCTGATGGAGTTGGCCTGCCCTTCTCTCCTTCTGGATGGAGGGACGGCCTTCTTCTTTCAAGCAAGGCCCAATGGAGCTGGCTTGGCTTTCTCTCCTTCTGGATGGTGGATGGAGGGAGGGCCTTCTTTCAGGCAAAGCCCGATGGAGCTGGCTTGCCCTTCTCTCCCTCTGGATGGTGGATGGAGGGAGGGTCTCCCTCTTTTTAGGCAAGGCTTGATGGAACTGATGCTCTTCTCTACCTCTGGATCATGGATGGAGGGAAGACCTTCTTTTTAATCAAGGCCTGATGGAGCTGGCATACCCTTCTCTACCTCTGGATGGTGGATGGAGGGAGGGCCCTCTTCTTTTTAGGCAAGGCCTGATGGAGCTGGCTTGCCTTTTCGGAACTACTGTTGTTTCCCATTTACTTGCATAAAATATTCTGGCATTTGTCCTCTTATAAAATATAATTTTACTGTGATGTCTCTCTAAGGTCTCATTTTCACACATGCTCAAGAGGTAAATTTTTGGATCCATATTCATTCTGATTTGTAAAATTTCTGTTACAAAGGCCCTCCCCAGATGGGCCTTTTAGCACGTACTGAGTACGTGCTAGGGTAGTCTCGGACCATCCTTTACAGAAGCTCCCCAACTCTAGCATGTACTCTGTACATCAAAATGGTGGCACCCTGTACAGATGGGCACCATCATTTTGACGTGATGGCCGTGCTGTGTCCAAATGGAGTGGCGCGGCTGTGACATGCTCGCACCACTACAGGGTGCATAGGGTGTCCTATTTGCGGTGCTGGAAGGAGCTCCGAAACGAAGCTTCTTCCTGGGGAGCGCCTCGTTCCTGCAGCCACCAAACGGCTGTGGGAACGAAGCCAGGGGAAAAGGGGCCGAACAGCCCCTTTCTCTCCCGGAAGTGGCTCCCTGGGGTGTCCTGGGGCATGAAGCTCCAAGGACACCCCTTTCCAGGCCGGGGGGGGGGGGGAAGCAGCATTTTGCCTCTTCCTCGAGGTCTGGAAAAGCAGCGGATCAGGACTTCCGTGGCTGCTGCTGTGGCTACTCAGGCCCCAATTCGGTGGGGAAAGGGGCGGGTGCAGACCTCCCCAAAGGGGTGGTCTGTATCCCACCAATATTATGAATTCCCTTCCAAAATTTCCTGGCACATGAACAATTCCACCATACATGGTAGAAGGTCCCAACCTCTTGATTACATTTCTAACACTTGTTGGATACTCCTTTGTACATTCTAGCTAATTTGTCCAGGATTAGGTGCCATCCAAACTGCGTTTTAAAGAAATTCTCCTTTCGATCATAGCTAACCATGTATTTCAAATGCTTATTCCACATCCTTTCCCACTGCTCTGACTGTATGTTCTGTTTTATGTCTTGCGACCTTTTTACCATTGACTCTTTGATAACTTCATCCTCCATTTCTAATTGGAGGAGAAACTTATAAAAAAGACCAATTTTATGTAAATTGTTAGTTATTGCTATTTCCTTAAAATCTTTATTTACTGTTTTTAATACCGTACGCCCGGTTGTCCAAAAGGAATCTTTCCTTAATTTGTCTATATATCAGCCAGCCACATGTATAACACTCCTCAGTCACTTGCTCTAAGGTCTGAAATTCTAATTTCTGGGTACTTGGGGTCTTTGTTGTCAGCATATGTCACCCATGTTTTTTGATAAAATCTCTCTACTGTGAAATGCCTCATATATCAATACCCATCCTGGTAGCTCTGGGCACAATCTACATTTATCTTTTTGCCATAATATCATTAGTGACTTCCTTACAAAGTAAAACTCCTTGTGTTCACTTTATCATAATGCTACTTCCAGTTTTGCTTCACGTTTGGGCAATCAATTGAGGCCCCTTAGAGAGTCCCAGAAAATTGTCCCCTGTGCCTGTTGAAGTTTTTAACCTTAGGTGAGCACAACATTTACCCAAGCCCTAGGAGCTAATCAAGTAAAATTGATTAAGCTATTCAGTAATATGGAAAATTCATAATGAAAAATGTTGAGGTAATTAAACTTATTTTAAAATATTATTTATTAAATTTATTTATTTATTCTAAAGTTATTGATTTAAATGATTATTATTATTATTATTATTAAGCTGAAACTGGAATTTCAGCATTCATTCATTTATTTGTTTATTTGTTTATTTTATTTTTATTATTATATAAAAGTACAGGTTCTCAAGGTGATCTTTTTATGTCCTCAGTTCTATTCTTCTCTCTCGGTTGTTTTTGCATCAAAGAACATTTTCTGCTCTGCTCTCTATCCATCTTATAGCTAGAAGTGAGCAGGATAAATTAAATATTCCTTATTCTCAGTTCAGTAAAACAGAATAAATCCTTTCATTTCACTGTGATATGGGAACAGGCCCTTTCGTTATGATTTCTATCTTAATTTCCTAACATGAAAATATTTTCCCCTCTCCCTCTGTCACTGTAACAAGCTGTGAACATTTTTGGCTGCTAGATAACAGTGATGTCACCAGGTGCCATCTCTAGGTCTCAGGTATTGTCCTGGAAACAGGGCCTGGGACAATTCTGAACTGGAACTCTAAGCAGGATCTACTGGCATACCTCTGGGTAAGTTGAAGTGAAAAAATAATGACTAACTTTTTTCTTTTAAAATATGGCAATATCAAAATTATCTCCTTGCCCTAGATTGAACTGTTGAAATAATGACATTTTGGGGCATGGTGAAACAGGAGTGGATTTTTTTGTGATGAAATTGTGAATTTAGTTCATTGTCTGACACAGCCTCAGAATTCTTTAACTCTAAGTGTGTATCTTTTCCATCTGGATCCAGCTGTTGGATCCCAGAGCTTAGATGTAGGTACTTAAAACAATTAGTTTTAATAAATTACCTTTGCAATAACAAAGTTACATCGAGAGTGTCATGTAACAAGGGATAACATCACTCCTTTTGGAATGCAACTGTCATATTTTAGTTATAGTGGACCCTTGGTATCCACTGGGGTTTGGTTCCAGGACCGCCTGGTTACCAAAATGTATGGATGTTCAAGTCCCATTAAGTGCAACAGTGTACAAAATCAAGGTTTGCTTATTGGAATTTATATATTTTAAAAACATTTTGAAGCCATGCATAGTTGAAACCATGGATAAAAAACTCCATGGATATGGAGGACTGACTATACTATTATAATTACTGGAGTGTGGCTTCACCAAATGGTGAAAGAGGAATATCACATGTATTTTAAATGTTAGTTTATGGAGTGCTTTTGTGCTTTCTCATGTTCTGTTGTTGGTATATAGCTGATAATGGAGTGGATTGGAAGAGAGTCTGATAAAAGCCACAAGCCTTAAATAGCCCCATATTTCTTTTAAAAATATAACAAACAAATAAGAATCTTAGGCTTGAAACAGGTGGGCCAAAAGGAGTGGCTTCTGTTTAATCAGCAAATTAGACTTTAAACAAAACAGGAAGGAAGTACTTTGCTTTTTTAAAAAGGTTTGTATCTGTTTGGGTATATTATAATTGTTGTTTTTGATGTAGTTTGTTTGTCCTCACTGTCAGTTGATTAATAATAAAGAGTATTATTTAAAAAAAATTAAAAAAGGAAAATGTGGAAGCAAGAAATTACTTTATAAAAATTATAACTATAACCAATTTGAGGGTTTGATAATTGTAACTGCTTGTATTTTAACAGACACTTTCCAAGCTCTGGTAGATTTCAGAGTTTCAATTCAAGGAATTTTCCAGAACTTTGATTTCTTAGATATAATTTATTCACAGGTCTGAAGACAAATGCCCATAAATAGTTGGACACTTACCTCTCAGGGCATACTCATTCCTCATTTACAACTTTATCTAAAATGTACATGGGCTGTTTGTGCCTCAAGGCAGGAGTTTTTCTGTGTGTTTGTGTGTGTGTATGAAAGAGGTTCCCAATATGATTCGAAAGCCTTTTCTTCCCATCAAAGAAACACCCCATTTAATTCAACTTCTTTCCCTTCCCATTTTCATTTCAAAGCATCAGATAAACACCCCATTTAGCTCCACTTCTTTCCCTTCGCAGTCTGATTTGAAAGCCTTCTCTCCTTATCAAAAAACCACCAATTTAACTCCCTTTCCTCCCCAATTCAATGTTAAAATCTCTCCCCCAGCACCTAGGAAGTGGTGTTAGGTGGTCAGGAGATATCTGGGGAAGGAGAAGAAGGGACAGAAGTGGCGTTTTCCCTTTTCCACCCTTGGTATACCCCTGGTTTTATCTATAGGTAATATCAAAAGCCATGATTTTGACCCTGAAACCTTTACTTGACTTATACACAAGGTTGACTTGTACACCAATATATATAGTACTTCATATTTTTTTATTTAACACATGGGCAACACTGATTCATAGCAGAGGCATCAAGACACAAATATGGATGGAACAGGAGTTTGCTGGGGACATCCCAACTTCTTTTTGGTACTATGGTAAAGATTTTTGCAAACATTGAAGTGCTTTGATTTAGCTGTACTGTATTTCAGACTGGAATGATTTAATTCAGGCAAATTGGAAGTAGTTTGAATCCAAGAGAGGCTTTTTTTTAAGCAGATCAAATCTGAATCAAAGTTTAATTAGCACCTTGGATTCATAGGCATCCAGAAACACAGACAATGTGTCTCCAAATATAGATAACGTTTCTGCCCAAGCTCTTCATAAAAGTAAAACAACAAAGAAAAGAGAAGGAAAGTGTAGTATTTGAAATGACAGCTCTAACTTCTAATCTAATTATGGTAGATAGTTTTATAAGTGCTCTCCAATTTCAATGGTGTAGATCAGAGACATTGGAGTAATAAATGACAGGATTGTTCCAGCACCCAATTCTCTTTACTAGTTCTCTTTCTAAGGAGCAGAGAGATTAAAAGTGTTTTGTGGCATCTTTGGGACTTAGGGGAAAAAAATAGCATTGAGAACTTGTATAAACAGTGACAATCCTTTAACTCTCTATGCCATCATCCACTGTTATATTAAATGTTTTGTACTGTTAGCTGAACAGAACAAAACAAACCTTTAAGCTGATTTTCATTTGTCATAACTTCCCAGTTCCTGTTCTATGTTTTATGAATCCCATTGTGGGAGAAAGACAGGATATAAATCTTTGAAACAAACAAACAAATAATATTTTACACACTTTACAAATTTCTTTTTTAATTTCTCTAGATTTTAGCAACAATAAAAAGGCTATTTATTAATACTTATGTTAGTATATTCTTAATACAAAGAACTTTAAACAGTATTGCTCTTTAATACACTTTATTATTTTATCTTTTTTTATTGTGTTTATTTTTTGCTGCAGATTGCATACTCTAATGTATCTTGTTTAGCTCTAGAGTCTAATGTTGATTACTCTGTGCCCCTTGAAATGGGTTTCTTCAGAACCTCATCTGGGTTTGTTGTGGACATCATGGCGATGGTTCTTTATAGGCCAACACAATAAATGTCTACCAAAATGAAACACAATTGGCATGTTGATTTTCATTATGCAAGGATCTTTAGTTAAAAGCCAACTTTTCAAAGAAAGATACAAGGAAAGATTCAAGAAAAGGTCAGTAAACCATCAGTAAACCAATTTTGTATACTATGGCCCCATTCAGACTGATCTATTTGCACTGGATGGAACTGGGCAGATTTGGTCCCCCCCACCGAATCCTTCCGGAATCAAGTGCCCACTACGTCAATCAGGGTATTTTAACCCTGAATGCCCTTGTAGCTCCTGTGGAGAAACCAGTTTAAAATGAAGGTGCCTTTTCTGTCAATCAAATTCAGTTCCGCTTTCGTCATAGATGATGTTACCTGCACCCATTGGGCAACTGGAAGTGTGCTTCCCCCTCCTTAAAAAAAAAAACAACAGGTGAGAGGGTGCACATATTCTGTCAAATTTAAAAACCTCCATGTGTGTGTATTTGGGTCACTACTGATTATGGCAACCCTAAAATGACCCTATCCAGTGGTTTTCTTGGCAAGATTGGTTCCGAGGAGGTTTGCCATTGCTTTTCCCCTGAGGCTGAGAGAGTGTGACTCCCCCAAAGTCATGGGTCTCGGCAGCCTTCCAGCCTCCCCTTCGCTTCCAGCCCAATGCTACCTCCAAAGCCCTTGCCTCCCCCATGCATCCTCTTCCCATCACAACAATGATAATAATAATAATAATAATAATAATAATTATTATTATTATTATTATTATTATTATTCACCTTGGAATGCCCTCTCTGCATCCTTTGCGTTCCCTCATTGCCACCCCAGAATACACATATGTAGCAAAAGCATTCGGTATCAATTTGCCAAATTGAAAGAGACACATTTGTAACATTTGCATTGTAGCATTCACATATAAAATTTAGAATTTTTTTTTTTTATATTTTGCAAAGTGTGTTCTGGGAGCAAGGAAATGAAAGGGAAAATACAACAAGCAGACACACATTCTATCTATATATGTATCTATCTGTAGCAAAAAGCATGCGCAAAGACTGTCAAAAATAAAAAAATAAGAGAGAGAAAACTGCGTGGAGGCTTGCTCCATTCCCTGCCTTCCCTCTCACCTGCCCTGAATTTACCCTTTCTCCGGCTCCTTCCTCCTCCGCCTCCTGCTCCCCCGTTACCCTGATTCTGCCCTTGGCACCCCCAGCTCCATCTGTCACCCCGATTCTCTTGGCACCCATCCTCTGGCTCCTTCCTTATCCTCCTCCTCCTCCTCCTCCTCCTCCTCCTCCTCCTCCTCCTTCTGATGCTGCCCTCCATGGCCCCCTTCTTTCCCCCAGCTTCATCTTCCTCCTCCTCCTCCTCCATCACCCCAATGAAGGGGAGACATATTCCACCCGCTGCCCTCCCTCTGACCTTAATCCCTTCCCTGAACTTGCCTCGATCATGATCGGGGCCAAGTTCATATTTGCCCGACCTGTTTTTTTTCAAAAGATACAGCTTTTACTCCGCTTCCAAAAGACCCATGCTAAGGGGCATTTGCCCAGGAATGGGTGTGCAAAACTCAAATTTGCTTGTGGGAGATTCAAGGCAAATATGAACTTCATGTGGATAATTCAGTTCCTGATCTGGGGTAAAAGGGCCCCCTAGAAAGGAACAATGATTACTAACAACCACCATGGTTTTGTGAAAACAAGTCATGCTAAACTTGAACATATTATTTTTTAAAATAAAGTTACAAGCTTGGTGGAATAAGAGAGTGCTATGAATATAGCATATCTTGGTTTCAGTGAGGTTTTGACAAGTTGTTGAAGTATGGATTAGACAGTGCTGTCATTAGGTGAAATAATAATTGATTAATTGACTGAACCTAGAGAGTGCTCCCTAATGTTGTTCTTCATCCTGAGAGAAAGGTCTAATGCTGTGCTTCAAGATTCTGTCCTGAGCCTCATGTTGGTCAACACCACACTGCTTAATTAACATTTATGTTACACTTTGACAAGTATTTGATGTAATGACGTTGATTTTGCCTTTCTGTTTTTTCCTTTTTTGTTGTCAAGAATAAAAAAGTTAATAATATAAATAAATAAAATAAATGAATTAGATGGTGGAGCAGAAGGCATGCTTACTGAAATGACAAACAACATCATATTAGAGGAAGTGTCCCAGAGGATCAGAATTTAATTCTTGGCAGATTGGAGAGCTAGGCAAAACAAATAAAATAAATTTCAACAGTAATAAATATAAGGTGCTACATCTAGGTAGGGAAAATGAAATACACAATATTGTTTGAGTGAAACCTGTCATAAAAGAAGTAAATGTGAAAAAGATCTAGGGTTCTTAGAAACTAAACATCAGTCAACAGTGTGATGTGGCACCATCTGAAATACTCAAGATGTCCAGACTTCATCTGAAATTTTCTTAGGGTCCAGTTCTGGGCATAATAGTGCAAAAGGATATTGACAGGCTACATGGCCAGAGGAGGATGACCAAGATGATTAAAAGTCTGAAAATGACACTTTATGAGGAACAGCTTAGGGAGTTTGGGATGTTTAGCTTGAAGAAGAGAAACTTAGAGGTTAACCTACAGCCATCTTTAAACATCTGCCAAGTATAAGACAGAACAAGCATGTTTTCTGCTGTATCAGAAGCTAGAACACAAACCAGTGGACTCAAATTAAAAGAAAAGAGTTTCCACTTAAACAATAGAAAGCACATATTTACTGTAGAAATTGTTTGACAGTGAAATAGACTGCCTTATAGGATGGTGGACTCTCTTGTATTTCAGGTTTTTAAAAAGAAGTTGGATGGACATCTTTCAGGAGTGCCTTAATTGTGGATTCATGCATGACAGGATGTTAGACTAGATGGCCCTTGATCCTCTGGGGCACCTCCTCTAATATGATGTTATTTGCCATTTCAATAAGCATGCTTTTTGCTTCACTATCTAAGTGAACCAAACTGTAATCCTTGTGGATTCTTCAGGCATGGTCAATAGAAGCTGAATATAAGTGTCTATGCATTAAAAAATTATAAGTACCCACTTTTTCATTAATGTGTGTGTTCATCATATATATTCTGGGTAGAGATGGTACAGAAATATATCAATTTCTCAACTGAGTACTAAAATGTCAGTCTTTTTACCTTGCAGAGAATACTGTGTAATTTACTGAGAAAAACAATAACCTCTCATCTGCTTACATTGTATTTTGCTATGTACTTGGAAAGAGTACACAAAATACAAAACTAAATTGCACACTGTACCCCTACACACAGATTGTGCTGAAGGGTTCGCCATAACGACTATAGCCTTTGTCAAGTTAAGAGTTGTGCGACCTAAATGTTACATAGCAGGCAAAGAAACTCAGGTTGACTGAAGCTGCAGCCATATGCAATTTTGTTGTGCAAGATTAATATTTTGTGCAAGACTTTTGTTGTATGTAAGATTTTTGGTATACAGTATATTATTGCTGGTTTTTTTTACATAGAAAACAACAATGTTGCATAACAGTTTTGGTCTTCCATGTGCAAATGAAAGAAAGCTTTCCAAGGCTGTCAAACCATCAAGACTATCAAGAAATAATGTTTTTATTTCTTTCAAAGATACGATGGACCTTGGTCCATATTTTAAAACTAAGATGTTGCTGAAATATCAGAGGTGAATGTATTAAAATGATACATTCACTATTCTACAGGCTGAAGATATCATTTTTCAGTTAGGCTGCCCTGGTTGTTCTCACCTCTCATGCTGAGCTCTTAAATCGCCAAAGTTCTTTGCATACTCTGTGAGCAACTTCTTGAAGTCCATATTTCTCATGTCCATTCATCCATGATTCATATTCAAGCTTATCAATAGATGTAGTTTTCTATACTTGAAATATAAATTTTGAGCATAATTACTGATGTCGCTGAGCTATGCAGAGGGCATAGGTCGTTCTCTCTATTCCGCTGTACACTATAGGATCGCCACTGACTTCAGAACAGGAGGTGGTGGGGGGGGGGGCTTGAATCACTCTAAGACTAGGCTAGGGAAACTGTCACCCTCACTATGATTTGAGAAAATTGAACCACCAAGAGTCCTATTTTGCTTGGCTTCCTCAGGAATTATCAATCAGAAGTGTACTAAATTATCAAGCAGAAATAAATCATCAAGACAACTATTGTCATAATCTGAGAAAAAGCTACATGTGGAGGATACTTCTAAGTATGCATTGTGCTTCTTGGAGTTTTCGTATTTAAGGATGATTGAATGATAATGGAAAAGAGAAGTATTTGCTCTCCCTCTGCATGTATGAGTAAGCAGGCAAAACTAAGAAACTGTTTGCCAGTGCTGCCTCCTCACAACCCCCCCTCAACAAACCTGAGGAAGGCTGTACTTACCTATCATGTACGATGCTTTATTTTGCTCTTGGTTTTTTATTCCTCTATGTAATGAAATATTTGAAGGTTTATGTTGAAAGTAATAAATCAGGTTTCAGTAAGAATATGAGTATGTTCTCAGAAACAAAATGCAAAATAGGAGTATGTCTATTGTCAATGCAACAATGTTGAAAGAAAATATTCAGATTGGAGACATATGTGCATGGATAATTATTCAAAACATCTGGAAAAAGCAAAGATACAAAATTAAGGGGTGAGATGAGACCTGAACTAAACAGTGCTGAAAATGTGGAACTCTGTTTCTCTTCTATATTCATGAAATAAGCTGGACAAGAAAATAGGTTGATAATAACATTCAGGCTCTGCCAAATCTTGAAAAAAAATTGAGGCTATGGAAAAAAACATCGACAGGAGGAGCTACAATTGTGTAGGTTCACTAAAAGAAAGAAATAGAGCATTTGCTAGGCATGCTGCATATTTACTGTTTATTAGATGGAGGTTGAAACTGACACTCTGTTCTATAATAATAGGTTGCCTATTTTAAATAAACATGATTTAACCTATAGTTTATTAATTACTTGATCTATGAAATTTAATAATCTAAAGTAGGAGTAAAACCACTGGTTTGTTGACTATAGACCAACACACACCGCAGAAATAATCCAGTTTGAGACCACTTTAACTGTTCTGGCTCAGTGTTAGGGAATTCTGGGAACTTTAGTTTGGTGTGGCACCAGAGCGTTTTGACAGAGAAGACTAAATGTCTCACAAAACTACAGCTCCCAGAATTGCCTAACATTGAGCAAGAGCAGTTACAGTGGTCTCAAACTGGATTATTTCTGCAGTGTGCTTTGGCCCTTTGAGATAATTAGCCTTCACTTATTTTCTCATATCCCTACTACACCACTACTCAGAAGTCTGTACTTTGAGGCCTACACATTCAACCTAATCCAAATTTATTAAAATTGTTGGAAGTCCTAAGCCAGTAGAACTCTACTGTCCTCTAACTGAATTTGAACCCAAGCAAGGATTTTGAACCCAAGTAAGAGACCCATTCGCTCTCTCTCTCTGCCTATGGCTCAAAGCAGACAGGCCAAATAAAGTAGCTTCCGGATGCTCCAAGGGTGGGGCATGAAGACAACACACACCTCCGGACATAGTTAGATATGTTTTTGGTTAAATGCTCGTACTCCAGCCACTCACTCACAAGCTACAAGGTTGTGAGTTCAATCCCAGCAAGGGGCTCTGTGTTGACTCGGCCTGGCATCCTTCCAAGGTTGCTAAAATGAGTATCCAGCTTGTTGGGGGCAATTAGCTTACACACTGTAAACCGCTTAAAGAATGCTTAAGTGCACTGATAAGCAGTATAGAAATGTACTTGATATTGCTATTAGTCCCATACCAATCAGGGTCCAATTGGGGCTGGAGCAGCTGGAGGTTGCTTGAAGCTGCTGGTCTTCTTCACCCCTATGAATCTTGTGTTAATATTCCACAACTAGATTTGCCACAAGTTGGATGTGGTAGCACTTTGATACTAATTGAAAGCAAATTAAAGGATGGTCTCCTCCTTATATATTCAGCCTCTAAGATGGTACTCACATGAATTAATAATGCAACACATGCCCCTATGCTTAAGATAGTTATTCTGACAGTGACCAGATTCATTCCATTGCTTGCCAGTTTTGCTTTATTTCAAGGCTAATTTTCTTTTTAACTACACTGCTCCCTCGGGTTACGAAATTAATTCGTTCCGCGGCCGCTTTCGTAACCCGAAAAGCCTTCGTAAGCCGAAATGCCATAGGCGCTAATGGGGAAAAGCCGCGATTCCGTGTAAAATAGCGCCGAAAAGCACCAAAATTTTTTTCGTAACCCGAAAAAACATTCGTAACCCGGAACAATTAATTCCTATGGGATTTTTTCATATCCCGGAAATTTCGTAACCTGGGTATTTCGTATCCCGAGGTACCACTGTAGAGCTATAGGGTTGGGGGTAGTGCAGAAGATCAACCCATGGCTGTTTGTTGGCCTCATGCTTCTTGGTGTCTCAGGTGGATGTTCAGGAATGCTTGGGATTGCTACCCATGTGTTTTTGGAAGTGCTCAGCTGAATGGCTGAATGCTTTGAGTACCTTTGTGATGAGAAGGGAGGTTATAATTAATTAATTATTAAATTCATAAATCAGTTAATAGATAAGACCTGTAGACAAATAAGTACTTTGTCTCATTTTCCCAATAACCTTTTCTTCTCCCCCATGTTGCTGGCTGCCATTTAAATGCAGCTAGGCACTACTCTTCATCTTCTACCTAGGTCACCTTTTCCTACCAGTATCTACTCCCAGTTCAAAGCACTGTCCTGACCCTTAAAGCCCTTAAAGCTAGGACTGGTCTATCTAAAATAAGGCCTAAAGTAAGTACACAACAACAACATACTAAGGTTATTCTCTGAGGATGTTCTGATAGTGCCACTCCCACAGTGATGCAATAGGATGCTACTGAAGATAGCATCTTTTTGTGGACCCCATCTGTGAAATGGCCCCACAAGAGAGATTAATGCAGCATCTTCATTAGTCATATTTGAACATGAGACCTTGATCTTCCAGCCGAAATTCAGCCCTTAATTATATTATCATTGTTATTGTTTTGTTTATGCTTCAATGCTAGTTCTTAACATCATTACAGTCTTAGCATCTAATGTTTTAACATCTTGTTTCCATTTCAGCTCTTTTACTAGTTTGTGTTGTAACATTTGTGATTTTATTGACTCCCATTGCTTTTATATTTGTGAACTGCCCTCAAGGCATTGCCAGTTGGGTGTTATATGAACATTTTAAATAAATAAGTCCATAGCAGAAATAAAAATAAGTGGAGTTTCAACCATGCAGACTTTCAATCAGTTTATGCTGATTTTCATTCCTATTGCTACAGATTAACCCACTTATTCAAATCTTGATTGCTGAACGCAATGTGAATTGGCTGTTTCTGCCTGATTGTGTATTGTTGTTGTTGTTGTTGTGTGCCTTCAAGTTGTATTTGACTTATGGTGATCCTATCAGCACCCCAAAGTGTCAAAAACAGATCCTTATTGAAGTCAATGATCACATGTCTAGTTTAACCCATGTCAAGCCAGACAACATAACATTAGATTAATCAAAAACTCTGCCTTCCATGCAGCTTAGATAATTGTGTGAGCTTTTAGGGCACACTTCAGAAAATTGGAATATAGCACACTCAATCATGTGACACCATGTAGGGCTTGTGATCTGACCAGGAGTTGCCTGCAACCACTATCTGCACAAGTCAGCACCACCAAAGGCAGCTAATGTGAAGAAGTGCTATGTCCCTAACTCCTCCATGTAACCTGCTTTTGCAACTCCAGGAGGGCCCACTCTCAGCACCTGCCCGCCTACAGACACACACATACACATATTCTCTGCTTTCTCTGCTATGAAAAGTGGAAATAGAGAAACCAGTGGCAGCTATGTCATTTTGTCTCAGCAGGCTAGGGCCACTAGAAACATCACTATTGCCATCTTCCTCATCCTCTCTTTTGGGGAATGGCATAGACTGGGGCAGGACAAGTGGCTTCTGGTCATTCTGCAACATGGTAGCAGTGGTCAGCAAGCCAGTCTGCAGATCTAGTGCCCACTTTCCTTGGAGTTAGATCCACTGAACTAATTGAGAATTTATTAAATTAACTAATCTTTTCAATAGATGTACTTGCCAAGAAAACTTTATGATAAGTTTGCCTTAAGGTTGCCATAAACTGGAATCTACTTGAAGGTACACAACAACAACAAGTATTGGACTGTACTGTATATAGATGTATATAGTGATTCATGCTTCCTTGTCAACTTTCTAATCAGTAGAGGCTAGTAGTTCCTCTATCAGTGAATCTATTGTTAATCCATTCTGAGGTTTACTTTGGACATTAAAAGAAGTATTCAAGGCACTGAAGCTATTTTGTGTACCTCGGATAGTTCCTTTTGTTTGGATGAATGCCCCAGTTGAGCTGACTATCCCTCTGACATGGAGGTCACCCACTTACAATTATTCTCTTTCTTAAATATAATGCTTTCTTTAAAAATATGGATGCTTTCTCATTCCCATCCAATTTAAGCAGCACAATCCAAATTAAGATTTATTTATTTATTTATTTATTTATTTATTTAAAAATATTTATTTATTAAGATGACAGTTCCCAGTATGGATTGGGCATCCCTCACATTTGCAATTTGCTTTTAAAAAGGCATCCACACCATTTCTAATTGTGCAAATGGCATCCAGTCTAAATTAGTTATCAGTTATTCATGAACTGATGCAGAATAGAAACCCTCTTAATGTGAAAATGCTCTTAATCTGGTGCAAAAATATTCATCAGCAGATAGCTGAAGATGAAGTAGTTGCATAAATCATGTGTATTAGAACTCTTTCAATGAGTGGATAATTGCAATGTGCCAATTTTTTCAAACTGCAAATCCAGATTACCCCATTTTAACTTCTGTTATATAACAATGTGATGTGTACTTTTCCACTGTTTCTCAAGCATATTTGGAAAAGAACAATATCCAATAAATTGTGATACTCAAGAAATTAATTAGAACCAAATACCAAGACCATCTTATTTATAGTTATTATATGTATGAATAACACTATATTTCTACAGAAGCTAGAAATATAAATTTGTATAGGTAATATGTATGGAAGATGCATTTCCCCCCACATGCACTATATTTACCAAGATTAGTGAAGGTCATTTTATAAATTATGAATTTTAAAAGATGAATCTTTTAAAGAGATTTTGGTTTGATAAGCAAGCATGTAGCAGAAAGCAAAATATAAAACAGCATGAATCCTTTGCGTAACTGATGGAGGACAAGACTTTGTTTATATTATTGCTTCCATCCCAACAATTTCTCAAAAGAGAGAGAAAGAAAGGAATGGTGCCAATAGAATTATATAACTGTAGTCCTTCTTTCCACCAAAACAACCATTTGGATATCATATCAGATGGCAGAAAGCCAAAAAGGTTTTTTGAAATAGATTTGTATTCTTCAAAACATATATCTGGCAAAACCTACAATTTTATTTTTATTTTTATTTTAGAAAAACCAATCTGATTATATATTTCAAAGTCAGCATCCCTATTGAAAGTTTTTTTTCATTTTTGTTTTCATGTGAAGTTGATGATTAATGTTCCCAGGAAAGAAAATGAGCTGTCAGTTTCCAACGTCAACTAAGAAGAAAATCAAAGAAACATGGTAGAATGCTTCCATAGAACCAAGAAAAATAACTGTATTTGCTTAATGGTCCTCAGTACTGATTCTGGAACACATTGTCTATAATGGAAACAAATTTTACAGCCAAATTCTGTTTTTAAGATGAACATGGAATTGCAAAGGATGAGTACAGTCCTCATGACATTATGTAACATTATTTTGGAGTTCACTTAATGATTGTTGACAGGCCTAAAGTACACATACACTTCCTTTCTCTTTCTCTGAAAACAATAGAATAGATAGCTGTCATATGAGTCAATATAAATGTAGCCTGTACAGGCCTCATTCTTGAGCATGTGTAAGAACATGTGCAATCTGAGTTTTTTTTTAAAAAGCCCTATCAATATTAAAAGCAGTTTCAGAGAAACTCAAAGTGATTAGGCAGCCATCTTAAATTATAAATTGAACAGAACTTCAAACTTGAAAGTACATTGCACTTGGGTGGCTGAGGATAGAAATTGCAAAGATATCGGCATAGTGATGGACACAACAATGGTAGTTTAATAAATGTTACTAGGGAGTGACAACTAGGGTAGCCATGTTGGCCATATAGCAAATTCAATAACATCCAAACAATGATACCTTTATTGGGACAACCAAAATGCACAATTACATGTTGCAAGCTTTCTAAGTCACACTGGCTTCTTAATCTGGCAAACAGGATAAAAAAATTGAAGATGTTAGTCATAGGCTAGCATTTTCTGCTTCTGATCTTTGTTCAGATTGTAAGGAGGGCTATCCACAGGCTGGCTCCTCCCCCTTTGCCCATGTGATCACTGGGAGATTTTGAAAGTCTGGCAAATTTAATGTCTATTTGCAATTCAAAGAAGACGTTTCCTTGGAATCCAGCATGCCTCCTTCCTTTGTGAAGCCACAGGCTCCTGTGTAGGTAGAGAACACGGGATTTTTCAAGAAGTCTTCATGTTTTGCCTCAGGAAAACTTTAGGTGGTATAGAAATAAAGCATGCCAATCAGTCCCAGTATTGTGAAATAAAATTGTTTTCCCTTTGTTGGCAGCAGAAGCCTCAGTTGGCAAGGTCTCAGTGCACTGGATCTCTCTTAAGGATTCCCCTGTGATGGCTCGAGAGTGAGAAGGATATCTTGATACAGATAAACAGATTACTATGTGCATTGTAGTGAAAAGCCAAATATATGCTCCAGATAGACTTAGATAGGCAACTGTGCCAGAGATGGGATCATGTTCCACCTTTCTGTAGCCTTGGTGGGCCACACTGCTTTACCAAAATGAATATAGCAATGCTATGTCTCACTTTAATTTTCATTTTTGGGTGATTTGCAAGCTTTTGAGAGATGTTTGAAGAGATAAAGGGTTAAAGGGAACATATCTATCATGTTTTACAGTAGTTTTGAACAGTTCTTGATTAATTGGCTATTCAATATCAATCAGTTTCTCAAAAATGGCATATTGGGGCTTATGGGATATACTGTGGGTGGACTTCAGGAGACACAACAAAAAGGGTTGGAGGCTACATGCTCTACTAGGTTGGAGACTGAAATCAGAAGGGCTGGAGATAAACAGGAGAAAGAATATAGACAGACAACATTTTCTGAATAGAGGAGTAAAATAAACAAAAGCTGATAGTATAGACACCCCTGCTTTGAAGTAGAATGCTTATTCAAGGCACAAGAAATACAGCTCAACTTCTTGATAATTTTTTATACAGTTATTTCCAGCTGAAATCTATCTTTAGAATTGTTTAGCTCAAGAATGTCTGCCTTGATTTTAGTATGATGACCATACAATTCCAGAAAATGACAGGCAATTTAAAGTAACTTTTGAATAGTTTGCCATGGGAAGCAAACCTGGATTTGTTGTTGACTAGACAGGGATCAGAGACTGAAGTTCTATGATTCCTACATTACTACTTCCTTCATCTGCTCTTTTGTGAATTCTGTTCTGCTTAATGGCTTACATTCTAGTAAGATTTTGTTTTTGGTTTTTTAAAAAAAACCCTCAGGTTTTCTGTTCATTATCTTTAGTCAGCAATGTACTTCTTTCTCTTTGTATTCATCCTCTGTATTTCTCCTACTACACTCCAATTCATACCACATTCCAATTTTGTAATTTTATGTCTGCTGCCTGTCATAGTCTTGCCTATTTCTATCCGGCTTTTCCTCTATCCACCTGTCTTTCCATTGTAAATATGGTCCAATCCTGATTCATTTTTAAGTAACTTTTGATAATGATTTTGGTTCTGCCAGTTGATTTTGAACTGTGCAGATTTCTGCTTCTGGTCTAGACACTTATTTGGATTGGCTTTCATGCTTTCTTCTGGGTCTAAGTTCCATGATATTTTTTGGCTCTCAGCCATTCTGTGTAGCTGGGATTTTGACTAAATCCTTCCCTAAATTATCTGATAACAGTAGAAGGTTTTCTTTCTTTCTTTCTTTCTTTCTTTCTTTCTTTCTTTCTTTCACAAAATCCCAAAATACTAGAACAAAGATCACTAGTCCAAGACCCTGACCAACATTTCTCCCCGCCCTTTTATTTGGCTTACAAGACCATTTTTTCACAGATAGCAGACCCAGCACAGAAACTGCATTATTGGGTTCCCTCTGTCATCAAATTTTCTAGGCACTCACAATTGTATGAAATAAGGAAGAGTAAGAAACTCCAACAAACAACCTGTGATCTTTGTGCAGAGCCTACCAACCATGTATTGTGACCTGATAGGGATTTGGCAATCTAATGTGTAATCCATTTACACTTTAGCACTGTAATTCCATTTTAACTACTGTGATGCCATCCTATACACTCCTGAGCTGGCGGAGCATTTAAAATTCTCAGCCAGAGTGTCTCAGTTCCTCATTAGACTACCACTCCCAGGATTCTATAGGACATAAGCATGGCAGTGGAATAATAGCACTATAATTGGGTAGTGTGAAAGATTAGCTGGTTTATTCTTATCACAATGCAGAGTGAGCTGGCTGCCTCAGATGGCAACTTCTCAAGCATCTGATGAATTCTGTCTCCTTGCCAGTGTTAGAGTATGATTCAAGTGTTGGTCTATTCACCTTTTGTATGCTGAATGTAGAGAAAATGCCATTTTACCCTTTGCCTCAAGCAGCAAAATGGACCCAGTATTACCATGGAAAACAGGAAATAACAGAGAGAATGTATGGTTTCATTTTTACAGAAATAGTGGAACAAGATCTTCTAAAACAATGTGGAATTATCTGTCTCCACTAAATATATAAGACTGTATATATCTGAAGTGTACTTGTGTCCCAAGAGATATGCAGCACAAACAATGATTTTGTGAAAAAAGACAAATCAATGAGAAGACAATAAGGATGGCAAGATTATTTTAAAGTATTTGAAAAATTATTTAAAAAATGTGTTTCTTGAGAGATAAAGGAGAATCTTGAACTGCTGAGCATCTTTACAATTTGGGACTTACTCTGCACAAAGTTCACATTTTTTTTTCTAGAAAAAGAAAAAAAAAAACCAGCACTTATCACTCAGAAAACAGCATTTCTGAGGAAAACTATTATTTACTGTGCAGAAAAAGCAGTCTCCTGCACAGAAAATGCTTTGTGTGTATCCTGTGCACAAATTTTGCTCAGAATAACTCCCCAACTATAGCATTTTCTGTGTAGAAACCTGCATTCTGTTCAGACAACAGAAAAGTCATTTTCTGCACAAAAACTCTACATGCAATTTTTGTGTAGAATAAATCCCAAGCTGTGAAAATCAATTTTGGAAGACATCCTCACAGTGGGAAGAAAATGAGTAAAATTACTTATTGCTACCTTCTAGAATGAAATTAGTATAGAATTGCATCCCTAAAATAGACTTCAACAGGGTAGAGCTTGAACATTTACTTTTAAAAGTAATTAGTCAGTTAATATTACTGATATAGGGGGGGGGGGAAGCTGCATCTGAGGTCATCTGCTTACTTTCTGGTTTTCTACCTGGGAAACAGAGAAGGAAAGGGTTCACTTGCCAATGGGGTTAATTGCTGAGAAGAAAAACCAACCTTTTAGAAGGAAAGTTCAACCAAAGCTGCCACCCTATTTTTGTTTCTCTCTTCAAAGGCTACAAATATGGGCCTGCTTAAGTGAACAATATTTTATAAATTTTTAAAATGAATATATATATATATATATATATACTGTCCCACTCTAAAGTTCTTCCCCTCCCCTTCTTTTTTTTCCATTATATTGTTTACGCCTTGAAAAAGCTCTGCCAAAAAATGTTGGTTTGCCTTTGGTTTCTTGGGGAAAAAAGAAGATTCAAGTAGCATAGTCATCACCATAAGTGTTTGATTGAACCAAGAGAACAGATTATAATAGTGCCAGAATTCCTATGCCACTGTGACAATGATAGAATGTAGAGCAACAAATACCTATACTATTTGGAAAAGGTTCTATTACACCAGGAAGCGTATAGTCACCAAAACAGAATACCTGAGATACCAACAATCTCTAGGAGAGTCCAGAAGATTTCCACAAAATCTTTGTAGAAGATTTTCTTTCTACAGATGGCCATGTAGCAAAACTTATAACCCATTAGTTTGAAAGTAGGAAGAAAGCATTTGTTGTAAAATTTGCAGTGTACACTAAACATTCCACACCCCCAATCCTACTACACTCACATAGGACCCCCGTGAATGTGGAAAAATCGCAAATAACAAAAACACGATGTTTTTACCCGAGAGAACACCTCTCTAAGGGCCCATACAGACAGGCCAAAGTAAAGCTGCTTTGGGTCAATGTGGAGGTATGCTGTTTAAATGATGCATGTGTCCTAAGAGGCCACACCAAAGCCATGCTCTAATCCTAAGGACTGGAGCACAGATTTGGTGCAGCTTCTGGTCTCTTAAGATGCATGTGTCATTTAAACACCTTACCTCCAAAGTGACCTGAAGCAGCTTTTATTTGGCCTGTCTGTATGGGCCCTAGGAATCTCTAGGTTTCCAGCACAACTCAGTGGTCAACATCTGCCGGACACTGACCATAGAATTGCACTGGAGGAGCTACAAATGCCTAGTGGAGTGTCCTCTCCAGGAATCTCTAGGTCCTTCAGTGCGACTTTTGGTTAAAGTTGACCATAGAGTTCTGCTGGAGGATCTAGATATTCCTGGAGAGATCATATTAATAAAATCTGTACATAATCAAATGAGCAAAAGTCAAAGCTGAAAATGTGGAGGGACGAGTGTATAATTATTAATGATAGCAATTAAATGTGGGTCATGTCAGCATTTGAGATGATTCCTGCTGGCTCCCAGTTAGATACCTGATCCTTTCATGCCTGTTAAAATCTATGTCAGCTACTTTACAGCTGTAATAATATATTCAGATGTCATATTCTTCTTGTCTTTTTCAGCTACCTTTGTTTTGGCAATTGCCTGTCCTCAGATTTAAGGTTTGGCAGTATTTCTAATTACTGTTGGAAGCTATGACATTTCATATTAAACATGAAGACATCTCTTGTTGATCCTTCATAGAGCCTGAGTTTACAGGAATGTCTCCTTTCTCTCAGTGGATTTTAAAAAAATAGATCAAGGATTATACTCACAGATGGAAATTTGAAATTATATTTTGCTGCAGCTGGAAGACTAGCCACTAGCTATTTCCAGTCAGTCAAGCCATGTATAATCTGGGAAGTGTCGTGATTCCTTTCATGAAACACAGTTTATCCTGCTAGGACTTGGATCTCATTCCATTTTCTCTTCAGTTGACATCAAATATATTCAGGAGAGTAGTTGAGAACACACTTATCTACATAAGTGGAGAGTAAGTGTGGTCGGAAAGCTGCGTAAAAGCTCCTGCAAAGATATGGCCGGGATTCAATGTTCTAACATTTGCTTCTTTCATCAGTGGAACCAGGAGGGATGAATTCTCCCTCCCTCTGCATTTCTCTGTGAATACTCAACCAGAACTTGGAAAAGTTATTTTCAGATGACAACTGTAGAATCTCCCAGCCAGCATGTCTACTGTGCATGTTTGTGGAGATGGGGTGCGCAATTGTACTCCAAGGGCAAATTTTATTTATTTATTTATTTATTTATTTATTTCCCACCTTCCTCCCAGTACATGGACTCAAGGTGGCTTGTTTGTCCTATCTACAGTAGACACACTGAATCACTTGGACTTAGATAATATTTTTAATGAGTCTCATTGATTCAGGGGGCCTAATCAAGCTAGGACTATCAATTCAATTTAGCCTCCAAAAGTAACTCTTCCTGTCTGTGGAATTTTAAAGGCTGCAAGATAAGTCACCCAAATATGTTAATCACGGTAGTAAACCTTACTATCTGTGGCTATAAAATATACCTATGTCCATATTTATGTTATTGGTTAATATGGGAATGCATCCAAATAATGCCTTTGTGCAGCTTGCAACTAATTTAAAATAATAATTGAGATGAAAGTTTACTCATTCAGAGAAAGACTTATGAATGATTTTAAGGACTCCTATTCATTCTTCATATTTGCTTTGGTTTTTCCTTTACCCTTATCTCATCACACCTCATAGCAATATATTTCTCAAGTGTAGCCACAGCCTGTATGGATCTTTTAATAGTATGTTACAGTATAATTCAACTGTTGGTCATTGCAATACAATAACCAATTTGTCACTGTCTTTCTTTGGAGAAACCATAAACTAACACAAACCACTGAGACTCTCACATGAGGCCATCAACATTATGAGTGACAAATCTCTTCTGGAACATGTCAGTTGCAAGGATGCTCAAGTACTTCTAAAGAGGAAATATGCTGAGCAATAAAAGGCTTCATTAAAATGAGAACTATAAAAGTCATACTCTAGATTAAAGGACATAAAATATGCAACACTAACAAACTGAGCTTCTCTGGAGATAATTTTTAATTATCCCACTCCAGCTAAGCATAAATAATATATAAAAGTCATATAGACAGTTGTATGTAGTTGTAATCCTATGGTCTTTAGGAAGAACTTTGAACTGTTTAGTTCTCCATCTGAGAGTGTGGCCACACTGCAAAATTAAAGCCATTTGACACCAATTTAACTTTGACTTATCCTACCGAATCCTTGGATTTGTAGTTTGTTGAGGTGGCAGAGCTCTCTAACAGACCAGGCCGAATACCTCAACAAACTACAAATCCAAGGATATGTCATGACAGTTAAAGTGGTGTCAAACTGCTTTAATTCTGCAGTGTGGCTACACCCTAAAGACTTTGTCACATATGTCTTTTAAACTGCCATTAAAGTTGGAAAATTGTGCCTTTGGTGATACTTACTGCACAAGCTCATTTCTATCTCATTGCTGCCTGAACCCTCAAAGGGTTGTTATTAACGTGCACCTTGTCATTAACCTGGAAATCCCATTAACAATCTCCCAAGCATTCTGCTGTAGCATTAAGCCTGAAGAAATGAGCTTGTGCAATGAATTCCTCCCATGGTGGTTCCTGTACCAGCTAGTCACATGGTGTCAGTTTTTCCTCCTCTTCCTCTGTTCCCATCCCGCTCAGTATTCCCAATCAGGGTTTTTCCTTTTCTTAAAAAAACAACAACTTTGTTTTCTTTTTTCTTGTTTTTAAAAACTGTATTAGCACACTCTATGTACATTCAGGAATTGCTTAATAAAATAAATAAATAAATCATTGAAAGGCACACTGGGTAGGGTAGAGGGCAGAAAGGTGGGGTTATGGAGGAGTGTGCACAAGGACCCAATTGTTCTATTGAAGCAATGTGCAATATGGAATGTGTCCTGTTCCTTTTATTAATGTGATTGCCATGAGAACAAGGCTCAAGTGATAAACTCCTTGGAGAGGAGAGATCTCACTTGGAAGTGGATACCTAACTTCAAATGCTCCCTATTCTTCCTATGTGGAAATCTCTACAGTACTTGCTCCTGTGACTTCAGAGCACTGATATTAGGAGAGGCAAAAAGAGGGATGCATCACCAGCAAATAAGGATGGTTCTGGAACTGACAGATCCAAATCTCCCCAGTTCCCATATATGTTCCTGTCATGGAGCATCATCCTGGAGCTGAGGTTTTCCCTCTCTCATAATGGTTATATTTGGAGTGGGGAGAAATGAAAAACCCTTTACATAGGGACATCTAAGCCATATTGGATGAGGTGGTCCTTTTTTGTTTTATTTTGTTTCCCCATTTGGAACTTCTTGCTGTTAGCACTTTGATTGATCTGTCTGTCTACCAGCCCAACTGTCCCAAGTTTATTAATTTTATCAAGGAACATAGACTCTGTAATTGTGCATGTAGGATTGTGGTCTGCAATTGAGGGAAAAGCATGTGATACAACAAATAGATGTATTTCACCATTTGAGGAAGTTCCTCTTCTAAGCACATCATCTAGTTTGAGGCTGGATGGCCAGTGGATTTCTGACCTTCTTAGTGGTTGCCCACTATTGCCAGCTCTTTCACCATGGCATAGATGCGGCTTTCTTGCTAGCACTGTTGAGGGCACAAGGGAGATAAACAGGACTGCACATCTGGATGTATTTATAATTTAAAATGGAACATTAGAACAAACACTACTGGAAAGAGACAAACAATGTCTGAAAGGACATTTCTATCACAATTTAAATGTTCTTATGCCAACTCCTATGTTTTTTTTAAACCTTGAACAAGTTCCAAAGGCTTGTGCCTTTTCAACCATAATGACTGGCTGCACATTTTTTAACATTTCATATCTGAAGATGCCTTACATTTTAAAAAGGAACGAGAATGGGCATTTTTTTTAGCTCATAGTCAAAGTCATTCTCATTTGTTACCACATAAAACTTAAAAAGAAAAAAGCAACACCTTATTGCTTAATGAAAATATAATGCAGTGGCTTGATTCTCAACATTTTCAGGTTGTTTATGGTTCTCTAGCCCTTCAGTTCCTTCTTGCCACAGTTAATTTTTTTGGTTTCCTTATTTGAGGGTCACTAGTTTTTATGAGAGTGTGTGTGGTCACAGTGAAGTGTGAAATACTGTTAACTCTCATAAGATTCAACAGTACTTTACAGTGGAAAAATTCATTCCACAACAACTATTTTATGTAAACCCTTAATAACTTAATAATAGATCATCCTGACAGCATAAATGAGGGATTAAATGAAGTGTTGTAAAAATATTGACCGTGTTATAAAGCTGTCCCACTTAAAAATCTGTTATACACCTGCCCATAATAATATATGATTAAAACGAGTGTTTTGAGATAAGGTAAAATGCCAAAAAGGACCTTTTACAGTTTGGGGAGCATCTGGTTTTATTTTCAGACAATTTATAATGTGTTGTTTTCTTTCATTGAAAATGTTTGAATATTCACAAGGCAAAATAAAATAAAATAAAATAAAAAGTCATACCAACGAAAAACAACCCCGCCCACCCGAGAGGTAAATTTCATATGCAGTAAATTGACTAGTTAACCAGGGGCTGAAAAAAAATGATTAATTTGTTAAAGAGCCCTGGTGGCACAGAGGTTAAATACCAGTACTGCAGGCACAAGGCTGTGAATTCGATTTCCAGCAGAGCTCCAAGGGCCACTCAGCCTTCCATCCTTTCATAGTTCAGTAAAATGTTCAGTAGTTGGTACCCAGCTTGTTGGTGGCAATTGTAAATCACTTAAGGAGTGCCAGTTCACTGATAAGCGGTATAGAAATGTTGGTATTTGCTATAGCTAAATTGTTCATAGATAATAGGTTTTTCTCCAGATGTAACCTTCATTGATTTCCTGATTAACACTATAGTTATTCCTAAACTTTAACAGTTTAATTATTTTAGGTTATTCTTGTCTTTGTGAAAAGGCACAAGAAATCTTATTATTATTATTATATTTATTGTATTCAACAAAACTATTTACATTCGCTTTCACCACTTACATATTCTCAATTCCCTTCCCCTCTCCCTTCCCCTGTCCCTCCCCCCCACCTCTTCTCCCCCCTTCCCTCCACTCTCCCTTCCTAACCCATTTCCTATCTCTTTATCTTTTCTTCTTAACACTGCTCTATTCACATTACACTATTCCAATACTGTTCTATTATATTCCATAAATCTAAAAGGAAACAACCTTGGTATTTCCACTCCAGTCACAAACTGGTACACATATGTACACATAAGGTGCAAATGCTTCAGCCTCCCTCATGTGTTCCATTCAGAGAAAGAATCATGCAAATGTAGAGAGGATAAAAGCAGCTCCTTGTGCCTTGCTTCCTCGACAGTAGGATGTTTCAAATGGAAAAGCCTTCCTGGACAGAGCTATATGTGGGGAGGTCTTCCCAGATTCTGGAGTGATTAGGAGATGGTCAGAATCTGGGAAATGAATCTTACTTCAGAACACAAACTGGCATGGCATGGCAGCAAAGAGGATTCTACTCTAGAAGTGAAATGGACATGTTCCTTTGCTTTCTGATTTAGATTTGTGTGCAGTAACAATTCTTCCTGCATAAGAGACATGGATAAAAGCTGCACTGTGAATGTACTGTAGAAAAGATTTTTTTCCTATTGTAATTTATGTAGAGATGGAAGGATGAAAATATTTTAAATGGTTGTACAACATACTTTTCAAGTGTCAAGAGAATCCTGGACTGATGAGAATCATCAGAGTTTGGGACTTTATGATTTCAGTCCAATATCTTCTCAGTGTGGCCTAAATATCTAAATATGGACCTACGCTATGCTGAGCCATATATCCACCCTCATCTTAATGTAAAACTCTGAAGCTGACCCAGATAGCCATTTTGTGTGTCACAGGAAGCAGACAGGATTGACAAATCATCTAGCTACATACCTATAACCAGATACGCAATGATTACAGCAGCCCTGAGACCCCTGGAATACCTGGATGGATCTCACTGTTGAAGTCATATTTTGCATCTGGCTTTGCATACATACATACATACAGGGACAGGCTGCATCCACACATAGAAATAATACAGTTTGACACGGCTTTAACTGCCCTTGCTCAATGCTATGGACTTCTGAGAAGTGTAGTTTAATGAAACATTTAGCTTTCTATGTCAAAGAGCTCTGGTGGCACAACAAACTACAGTTCCCAGAATTCCATAGCACTGAGCTATGTCAGTTAAAGTGGTGTCAAACTTCATTATTTCTGCAGTATGGATAGAGCCTTAGAACTTATGAGCTTGGTAGTACAATGACTTAGAATGTAAAACAGATGCTCAGGATACTGTTGTGTATTCATGTGAAGAACCCTGGTGGCACAGTGGGTAAATGCCTGTACTGCAGCCACTCACCCACAAACCATAAAGTTGCGAGTTCAATCCCAGGCAGGGGCTCAAGCTTGACTCAGGCTTGCATCCTTCCTTCACTAAAATTAGTACCCAGATTGTTGAGGCATTTAGCTCATACTTTGTAAACCACTTATGGAGTGCTTAAATGCATGATAAGCAGTACAGAAAATGTATTTGATATTGCTATGAACTTACCTCTGCAGGAATTAGGATTGGGCAGTTCATACCATCCACACACAGTAAAGGGTTGCTGTTATGCTATTATGTAAGGGAGCTAGCAAAGTGATCAATGTCTCTGCTGTGACCAGGAGTGCTTTCGCACATTTAAAACTTATGCGCCAGCTGCGCCCGTTCCTTGAGAAGCCAGATCTGGCCATGGTGGTACATGCCTTAGTTACATCACGTTTGGACTGCTGTAATGGGCTTCCTTTGAAAAGTGTTCGGAGAATTCAGCTGGTTCAAAGAGCTGTTGCCAGGCTGTTAAGAGGAGCAATTACAGAGACCATATAATGCCCCTGTTGAAACTGCCAGTTTGTTTCCGGGTACAATTCAAGGTGCTGGTTATTACATGCAAAGCCCTACATGGCTCAGGTCCACACTATTTGGCAGACCATTTCTCCTGGTATGAACTGGCCTGGATTCTGAGATCCTCTGGAGAAGCCCTTCTTTCTGTCCCAACACCATCACAAAATGGTTGGTGGGGACACGAGGGAGGGCCTTCTTGGTGGCTGCCTCTAGACTCTGGAACGTCCTGCCTAGGAAGATCAAAATGGCTCCCTCCTTGGTGGCCTTCCGCCGGCAGGTGAAGACCTACCTGTTCACACAGGCATTTAAGGAATTGCTATAAGGACAGGTTGGGATATTGCACCATTTAAAAATTTTGATACAGTTTTTTTTCTCTATGTATAGTTTTACCTTTTTAAAATAGGTTTTATTCTTTTAATAACTATCTGTTTTAATACCGTAATAATTTAATTCCTTTTTAATATACTTTTTAAAAAATGTTTTTAATTATACTGTTTTTAATGCTGTGAAGCCACTCTGAGTCCCAGTCCTGGGAAAAGAGTGGGATAATAATAATAATAATAATGTGTAATTGGACTGGTGTACAATGAGAGTGATATGCATTGTGACAGATGTGCATTGATCTCATTGTTCATCAGGCCACAGTGAATCAGGCTACTGGCTAGGGAGTGCTAATGCACATTGGGACATTCTTACTGGTGTCTTTTTATGTCTTTTTTTGCAGTTCACTAACAGGGTTTCTTAGCATCTCTGCTATGTATCCAAGTGTACATAAAGTGATATAACATATACCATGATAGAGAATTCCAACTGATACCTATGGTAACATGTCCAGCTAGATTCCCTGGGAGTCTCTGTTGATATAAAAAGATAACTGACTCACAGGTCTTGTCTTGAAGCATTTCTAGTGACAAAACAAAGCTGCTTTTTCTGAACAGAAAGCTGTTCAAACTTTGGCTGCAAACTGCATAATTTCCTGTAACCATTTGGTTATTCAATTCATGCATTTTAATGAAATCCAGGTATCTCCTTTTTGTTGCCTTCTGTCAATAATAAAAAAGAGAATATGGTATTAGGTTTTTTTAAAAAAAAATATGGCTGTATTTTATCTAGTGCAAAATGTTAATTAAAGCTGTCAGATTGCTATGAGCTTTGAAATTAAAGTTCTAGAGTATTTTCAGTTAAAGAGGTCTGTAAACTTGGCTTCAATGGCAGAGTTTAAATTTGAGTTGCACATGACAACAAGTGTGGTATAATGGTTTGAGTACTGCAGTATGACTTTGGTGATTTGGGTTTGATTCCTGCCCAACCATGGAAATCTACTGGGTGACCTTGGGTGAGTCACACACTCTCAGCGCCAGAAAAGTCTGTGATAGTATTCCCTTAAAGGTAAAGGTAGTCCCTTGACATGAATGTCTAGTCATAACCAACTGTAAGGTGTGGTGCTCATCTCCGTTTCTAAGCCGAAGAACCAGCTTTGTCTGAGGACTGCTCTAGTGGTCAATGATGCTACCTATCCGCTGAGAAATGGTACCTATTTATCTACTTGCATTTGCATGTTTTTGAGCTGCTAAGCTGGCAGAAGCTGGGAGTAGTGATCAGAGTTCACCTCATCATGCAGCGCTCGGGCCTTGAACTGCCAATCTTCTGATCATCAAAATTGGCATCTTAACCACTAAGACACCACATCCCTAGCATTTCCTTAGTGTTCCCATAAGTTGAAAACAACTTGAAAGCACACAACAGAAACATGAATATGCTTCTCATTCAGTTTCCCCATTTACTTTCATTTTAATAAGTTTATTCATTTTATTTTTCATTCATTTGAAATATACTGATATTTTTTTCATTTCCTTGTATTTGCTCCTGAATTTCAATGGGATAGCCAACCAGTTTTTGTAACATCAGGACTCTTCTTCCAAATAGCAGGATTGTCAATGCTTTCTGCTATTCCCTCAAGGTGTGAGACCTGTCAGGCTTCAGACATGTTGTATAAAAGGTCCTCACCCTACAGAAATCCCCTTGATTTTAGTGGAACCAAAACTAATATCCTTCCAAGGACCAATCATGACACCTGCCAGATTTCAGGCAGATAGGACAAATGGTTCCCATGTTACAGGCAATTTGCAAGAGCTCAGCCCAATTGCTTTTCAGCGAAGACACTTCTCTTTCCAGTAACATTTCTGAGACTGAAACAAGTCCTGGGTCTATCATTCTCTAGTCAGTAATGAAAAGGATTGTGGATTGACTTCACTTTGATGTTGTCTGGACACATGGGCACAGGTTTTTATATATTAAATGTTGACAGGTATGCTGTCATGGTTAATGACATCCCTGGTGGTTGAAACTTGTAATACCACCCCTGTAACGTCTCTAAGGCCTGTCTTTTGTGATATTATGAGGGATGTCATGCTTCGATCTCAGACTTTGGCCCTAAAATCTCAGGATCTGAGGTAGTCTTGACCTGCTAAGTGGGACTAACAATTATTTATGTTTGCCTGCTTCCCTCAAGCACAGTAGAAAACACTGAATCAGACACTTGAGACAAAGGTATGGTACAAAGCAATACTGAGAGCTCTGAACAACAATATAGAATTCTTGTATGTGTCCCCATACCAAACATCTTATCCAATAGTGCTTTAAGCTGAGGGATAGCCATTTCAGCTGCTCTGTATCACTGCCTAGAGTCTCTCAGTAATAGCTATAACCTTAGCAAGATCTAATGACAAAACAATCCTATTCTGAATAGTTTTTTGGATGTAATGAGAGGGAAGGGCAAAGTGATTTTATTAATTTTGGATTCAGACTCATTTCCTTTCAGCCAAAGAAATCCTGTTTTTATATATATATATTGTGGTTTTTTTCAGGCTATGTGGCAGTGTTCTGAAATTGTTTATTCCTGACATTTCGCCAGCATCTGTGGCTGGCATTTTCAGAGAATGTTGGCATGGAGGTGTATGGGGTATATATACTGTGTGACCCTTGATTGAGAGGAAGTGATTTACATGTTAATCTGCGTGCTGGTCTGTTGTTGAATGGCAAGGCCTCAGGGTGTCTATTTAGTTAATGATCCATTGTCTGCTGGGAAACTCCCTTGACCCTGGGTGGTTTTATTTGCACTTGCTGGGTCTTGATTTTGGTGTTTTTCAGGACTGGTAGCCAAACTTTGTTTAAGGATTTCTTCTTTCCTGTTGAAGTTGTCTAGGTGTTTGTGGATTTCAATGGCTTCCCTGTGCATTCTGACCTGATAATTGTTGGTGTGGTCCAGAATTTCAGTGTTTTCAAACAGTATTTTATGCCCAGGATGGTTTCTAATGTGTTCTGCTACTGCTGATTTTTCTGTCTGATTCAATCTGCAGTGTCTCTCGCATTCCTTGATTCATGTTTGAACACGGCTTTTGGTGGTTCCTATGTAGACTTGTTTAGGTATCTGTCTCTGTGTGTAGGTTTCTTGTATATTGTGTGGCAAGCCCTAGAAACAGCACCAAAAAAAGTCCACAACATGGTTCTGATATGTGAATGACACTTTCACCATTTGGAGCCACAGAGAAGATCTGACCATGTTTCTGAACCATCTGAACAACATCCATCCAGACATCCAATTCACAATGGAAAAAGAAAAGGAAGGAACATTGCCATTCTTGGATGTCCTGGTAATCCACAAACTGAACCAACATCTGGGCCACACAGTATACAAAAAACCTACACACATAGACAGATACCTGCACAAGAACTCCAACCATCACCCACGACAAAAAAGAAGCACTATAAAAACACTGGGAGACTGGGCAAAGAAGATTTGTGAAATCAATTTCCTGGAAGATTAATTGAACCACCTAGACTGGGCTCTACAGGCTAATAGTTACTCCATATCAGATATCAGATGGGCTGACAGACCCAGAAAAACCCATAGGAGTGAAGACAATCCACCACCTAAAGCGAAGGTATTTTTACCATACATCAAAGGAGTCACAGACGGAATGGGGAAACTGGTGAGGAAACACAACCTCCAATGATCTACAAACCAGTCAAGAAAATCCAGCAAATGCTGTGCTCAGCGAAGGACATAGTCACAGTTCTTTTACTACATACTGTGCAGTTGCAGACAAATCTACATAGTGACCACCAAACACAGTGTTCAATCACAAGAGACACTGCAGATTGGGTAGTTTCTATATTTGTTAGAAACTTGTCAAACAAACAACTGATATCATCTTATGTATTTATATTTCCCTCTTCTAAGGCCAGTAGAGCAGTGTATCTCTGTACTAAAGGCCATAATTTCCATGAAATTCAATGAAATTCTCAAGAGTATGTGTTTATGATTCATTGCAAATTTATGGAATAATGTAGAAGAAGAACACATGTCTTTTCTTTGCAACTCTCAGTTTTTACATTCTGTCATATCAAGCTATTACATACAATGAAACAATTGTTGGTACCTTTTTATTAAAGCAGTGAGCACTATAGTGATAGGTTATTTATTTATTTTCAAGAAGGAGATGCAGAAAGAATTTGACCCTGCTTGCAGTCTGGGTGAGGATACCAGCTTGTTCTTTGTACCCTGAAAACACTTGGCCAGCCCATATGGGATTCTAATGGGGTCACCAGGAAGATTTAGAGGGCAAATATACTTTCATGTCTTGCAATTTCTATTGAGATTTATTTCTCACTAGTATTGTGCCAACGTACAACACATCTGCCAATAGTTCTCCATCTCTGGAAAAAATATCTTTGGCCAATTTCACCTCACAAAACTTTTAACAAGAAATTTCTGAACTTGAAACGTATCAGCAACATTCTCCATTAAAGGTAGCAGGTTGTCAGACATGGCAACATTTTGAGAACAGATGTGCCATTCTTTTATGCTGGGAAAACAATTAATTCAAGATTTCTCATCCAGGCAAGCATCAATGAATATTTAAGTTTTTGGCATTAGGCAAGTCACCTTATATTAATAGGCAGACATTTGTAAGTCCCCAGTGCAACTCAGGGAAACTGACAAGTTTACAAGGATATTACCAGAACAACTCAAAAACAAATCACTGTTTTCTCTTTACTTCTAAGGATTTGGAGCTGTAGTCAATACTATTGATTTTGCAAATATTTAAATACTTCCTTGATCCTTCTTAGAATATAGGGATCTCCATAGTGCAGAAATTCCAATTTTTGTATCATTTGGTCTTCTGGACAAGAAATTTGTGTGATTTCAAACAATATGGTGGGAAACCCATAATAGCAATATTAACTATCTCTTGAAATGAGAGCTAGTGAAATTTCACTGAAGACCAAAATACACTGCAGAAATAATCCAGTTTGAAATTGCTTTAATTGCTTAGAGCTTGGAGATCCTGTTAACTGTAGTTTATTGTGGCACCAGAGCTCTCTGGCAGAGAAGATTAAATGTATCACAAAACTACAGTTCCCAGAATTCCTAAACATTAAGCAAGAGCAGTTAAAGTGGTCTCAGATTCTATTATTTCTGCAGTGTTTTGGTCCTGAGTTACTTTCTTTATCTTTACTTGCCCAAGTGCAGTCATGCTACTTAACTAAGAAAGAATCCATCTTTTTCATTGGTGCAACTGCCCTAATACTACTATGTGCTATCAACTGCAAAATGCTCAGAACTTACAGAATTAAGTGGCAATCCTTTTTCCTTCTGAGCAAGGCTAAAATGTGACTTGGTAACCTTGAAAGCCATAGAACTGAGATCTAATAGCAAAAAAGTTAAGACTAATTGATTTCAGAAGGATTTAGCCATAATTA
Organism: Sceloporus undulatus; assembly: GCF_019175285.1. Lineage (NCBI taxonomy): Eukaryota > Metazoa > Chordata > Lepidosauria > Squamata > Phrynosomatidae > Sceloporus > Sceloporus undulatus. The sequence goes on along the minus strand of NC_056524.1, from coordinate 63,530,964 downwards.
ACTTTTGCTGTGGCACAAGCATGGTTCATTCGCCTCTGTATTTTGTAGAAGATTGAAGATTCTTTGTGTTATGTCTGTCAACTTGAATCTGTTTAATTTTCTGGAAATTACTGTATGGATTACTTAGGCTGCCAAGATGCAAAGTCCAATCCTATCCAATAGTCAGATCAACATATTCTCCTTAGTATTCTTAACCATTGGTCTATCAGGAAATTAACAAGAGAACGAAGTTGCAGCTTTATACCAATATTTATTTTAGTAACACAGATAACAGAAAGTGTATATGCTATGTGGGTTTTGTATCTGCAGTGTCACTGGAATCCATGTCAGATTCTCAATCCATCTGGTGATATTATTTTCCTACTCCTTGTTGGGGAACAGTGATACTTCCTCTGGTGTCCCAGACTTTACTACATCTTCTGCACTCTGGACGTTAATCTCCACCATAGTATGGTGGGGCTCTCACTCTGGGTCACAACTGGTAGGGTTCCTTTGGTTGTACCTTGGGGGGGGCTTCTCTCTTACACAGACACTCTGTCCAGAGCTTCCATGCATTTATTTTCATAATATGCTACACTACAGTACATCTGTATAGCTTAAAATGCTTACATGTGACAAACAGAAATCTAAAAAGCCAGCCAATTTGTTATAATTGGATGGAGTCTAAAAACGTTTAGCAAGACTTATAAGACTTTAGATGTAATTTATACTATCTCTGGGTTTATCACATAGTACAGTATTTAAACTGATTGACCCAATAGACATAACGGATTCATTCCAGAGTTTACACATCATAAACACAAGGGTATCTTCCACTGGCAATGTGAGTGATGTTCCCCTGGAAATGGCCTTATGGAGGAAGAGGTGAGAAAACAATTTTTGCCAGTTGTTCCTCCTCCCTGTGACACCTCACACGCTTTTCTGGAGGGTCTCCCAACATTCATGAGTATGTTTTCAGAGCGTAGAGGTTTGGGTGGCAAAAATAACTGCCTTCTCGTTATCCTGTGAGATCATCCATTCTGTAGACTTCCATTGTAAGCAGCTGCAGATCCAACCAAATGGTGAAACAGACTCATCCCATACACATTGAACTGAAAAGAAATGGAAAATCAGACAAGAAAAAAAACTGTCAGGAAATCTGATACTTAAAAAAGTTTGTTGATTGGGAATTAACATTATTCTAATCATACAAAAAATGCATCCATGTTCATGAATTCACTGTTTGGTAACTAAAGCTGTCCCTCTCCCCCCCCTCTCTCTCTAAATATATAAACCTAATTAGAGGACCACTGATTGTTTTCTAATTGAAAGGGGAACAATGTGTTGATTAAATGAAAATATAAATGAAAAATATACTTTTTCTTGTGAAAACTCTAAAGATTCTTTGGGTTCTCACTAGTGAGAACATTGCTACATTTGAGGGGATTTGGGCACGTTTTCTTCCTTATGCCATCATGTTCTTCTGCTTCTCCTTGCCAGTGCTGGCTATTATATGACTGGTGCTACCACTACTAACCTGGGACATTTTCACACTACAGTTATAGTGTAGTGCACTTTAGCTCTTTGATAAATTCATAATGCCCCTATACTGCAAGTCCCAGGATTCCATAGGATGGAACTTAGGGCAATTAAAGTGTAATCATAGCCCTACAATTGTGCAGTGTGAAAGCACCCCATCTTAGCCCTTCTCTTTCATCTTCTCCCCATTTTAAAACATTTACAGCTGGGTTTAGCTGTTCAGTGAAGTGTCTTCCAAGGTTCCAAATGCATCTACTATTTGGGTTTGCTGAGCTAGACTATAAATGTTTTTTCAAAGAAAAAAGAGAAGAAAACGGGGATGTTATGATAATTGGTATCAACCACAATACATCCATCCTTTAGGGATGACTATTGCCCACTGTGCTGATGATCCACATTATCTCCTGATACCTCCAGTAGTTGTTGAAAGTGGGAGGACACTTCAAAGCTTCAGATTCAGTCCCTGATGGTATTGTGAACTGTGATGGCATTTGGACTGTACAATTTCAAATTATGAATATGTCTCACATGATCGACTGTGTTTGTGGACAAATATTCCCTGCATGTAAAAGATATTAGCAAGAGACCCCCCCCCCCCACTACAATTTAGGTTTTAGAAGGAATTTTATTTTGTATAACTCTCCTTGCAATCTTATAGTGCAACCTGGAAGCAAATTTACTACTGCAGTGAGATCTGTAAATTAGTTTGTCAGTCCATTTAGATGACCTTTAATCACTCCATCTACCTTACACAAGTTTCACTTGGAGCTCCAAAGTTTACTATTGTGCGTCATTTCCGAGAACTGCATTCAAGCTTTCTTAGGTAAGGGCATATAAAACATGTTACATTAGTCTCTATAGCATGTTAATTTTTTTATTTTATTTGGTTACTTGCTTCCTTGTTAAAAAAGAAACCACTTTATAGCACACCTTACACAAGAGGGGCCAAATGCAACAATATTATGTTGAATCAGGAAGTAGAAATCTTACAAATATGACATCATGTCACTTTAAGAAAAAACCTGCTCCTGCAGTTGCCCACATTGTTCTACTTTCTGGCTGTACTCTGTCCTTCATTTAATCAAACCAGGCACTGAATTTCCATCCAAATCAGAATTATTTCAATTCCAGCCTATAGGTCATGTCATGAGGAGGCAAGGGAAGCTGAGGCCTGAAGGCTCCCAGAGATCAGCATCCATCATCCACCATCCACCCTTCTGCTCTGCTTTAAAAACCTTGCAGGCGGAAGAGACTGAAGGAGGCAAGGGAAGCTGAGGCCTGAGGGTTCCCAGAGACAAGCACCTATCATCCACCAGCCCCGCCCTGCCCTTCTGCTCTGCTTTAAAAACCTTGCAGGCAGAAGAGACTGGAGGAAGCTGAGGCCTGAAGGCTCCCAGAGACCAGCATCCATCATACACTGCTCCCCCTCCTGCTCTGCTTTAGAAACCTTCCAGGCAGAAGAGACTGAAGGAGGGAAGGGAAGCTGAGGCCTGAAGGTTCCCAGAGACCAGCACCCATCATCCACTGGCCTTGCCCTTCTGCTCTGCTCTGCTTTAAAAACCTTGCAGGCGGAAGAGACTGAAGGAGGCAAGGGAAGCTGAGGCCTGAAAGCTCCCAGAGACCAGCACCCATCTTCCACTGGCCCTGCCCTTCTGGTCTGCTTTAAAAACCTTCCAGACAGAAGGAGGCAAGAGAGGAAATATTTTTATTCTTATTGTTTAATGTTTAACGATGATTGTATTTTAGATAAGGGATGAGGGATGGAATTTTAGTTGTATATATTATGTTTTGTTTCTGCAAATTGTTTATGTATTTTATATAACTGTTTATGTAATTTTGTTTAATGATGGTTGTATTTTAGTTAAAGGATGAGGGTTCGAATTTTTGTTTGTATACGTTATGTACTGTTTAGGTATTTTATTTATTTGCTTGTGTAAATCTTTTATGTATTTTATGTATTTTGTAATTTTGTAATTGTAATTTTGTAAACCGCTTTGAGTTTTTTGGAAAAGCGGTATATAAATAAATTTATTATTATTATTATTATTATTGTATCCTTTGGCAGAATATCTACACTGATATATTTTTCCCTCGTTCATAATTTGGAAGCATCCCCATGTCAGGATGCTCATCCAAACTGAGTCCCTGAGCTTATATTTGAGTAAGTAAAACACAGTGTCATAACTATGGTGTGGTCCAAACAGGCGCTTTGCACCGGCCTGGCCACATACTAGGGTTGCGCGGGGGCAGAGCGACCGCATGCCCCACATTCCTAGTACATGGCAGCGTTGTAATCATGGCGGCCTGGCGTACACACAGGGACCACCATGATGACATCACACACACCACATCCAAATGGCATGGAATGTGTGTGACGTTTCTATGCTGACCCAGTCCGCTTACGGTTTCCTGGCTGCAGCACAGGAAGGAGCTCCGAAACATCTCTTTTCGTGCATGTGCATCGTTCCCGCAGCAACAAAACTACTGCAGAACAGTGCCGGGGAGAAAGGGGCCGGTCGGTCCCTTTCTCCCATGGCTCTGGCTCCCGGGGTGTCTAGGGGTATGAAGCCCCAAGGACACACCTTTTCTGAGCGCTGCTTTTCTGTGGTCTGGAAAAAGCTTGGATTGGGGCAGCAGGGCTGCTGGTGAGGCTGCCCTGCCCCCGACGCAGAGCTAAAAGGGGTGCTATAGACCTGCCCCTTTGGGGCAGTGTGTACCATGTCTATGTTAAGAGCAATGCACTGGCTGTACTAGTTTGGGAGGAAAAGCACTAACTTTCTGCAGGACTGAAGATTTTACAGTCAACCAGAGTGACTACAAGTGAGAATCAAGTAGAAGGGAAGAAATCAGGTCAAGGACAAGCTGATTTTGCAACAAAAACAAGTATTCCTTTATTTAAACAACAGAAAAACATAACACTTGAAGCTAATAGAAAAATGCAGACTGTTTCTCAAAGTAAAAGAGGAGGAAATAGCATGGTAGCTAAAAAGTCCCATTCTCTACCAATCTAATAGAGGTGTAGCTACGATGAAGGGACTACAGACTAAAACTCGCATGTATATTTTCTCACTCTCCAACATGAAGAAGAGTCTAGAATGGCTGGAGATCAGAATAGCATAAGCAGGTCTCAGAGAGAGACTATCTCTCTTTGGCCCAAAACAGATTATCAAATTGATTTAGCCACATTGCAGGTGTGCCATTTACATGGTGCATGTCCTGAATGTGGCCTGAAGCTGTGCCAAGGCCATGCCAATGAAAAGCAATTGGGCCCAGAAGGAGTAGATAGAATCTGCTCCTTCCAGAGGTCTGGTTTAGGACCACTGCATCAGCCTAGATTGGGACTGAGTACTTGCTGTTGTCAGACTCCCAGTGCAAATGGTGCTGACACAACCTTATGCCACTCCTTTGGGCCCATCTCTTTCAGGTCTCTGTCTCTGTGTTTAACCTTTTCCTAATTTGGGGGCTGTTTCCTACATCCCTATGGTGAAGGGAATGCCTATGGATGGGACAAAAATAATCTCAATGTAGTTATCTGTAGGGTTTTTTTTAGTTAAAATTTTATTAATACATTCTAAAACAAAACATGACAACAAACAGTACACCAAATCAACAATAAATACAGGCAATAACCCAGGTAAGGCCCTGAAAGTTATAGATAAAAGATGTGTTCAGGAATCATGAAAGACATCTTTCCATAAAAATTTAGCTAAAATTAGGGGATGTCTAGAGACTAAATCTTGCTGGATGTATTCAAAAAATGGCTGCCTAATATTATGAAAGGTCAATCCAGAGTGTAAGCCTCTCTGTCTGTTGTTATCATCTGCCACTTTCTCCATTAATCACAAGTCTCAGAGTCTAGTCCACCATCCTGCAATATTCAACTTTCCAGTTTTCCAGTTCCTGGCTATCTCAAGCCTGGCAACAGCCAGAAGCAAACTAATAAATTCTTTATGCTGCAGGCTTTATTTTCATTCATAAAAATGGAGAACAGGAGCAGGAGTGGGGATAATTGTGTACTTTGTTTAGTGATCTTGGAGTTGAGTTGTAAAATTTCTATCTAATACTCATGCACCAAGGGACAATCCAGCCACATATGTACAAAGGTTCCTCTACCTTCATAACCCCGCCAGCATTTTGGACTAGCATTGGTAGACATACGAGCCAATTTGACTGGGGTGAGGTACCATTGATAGACCTTGATATTATTCTCTTTAATGGCAATGGACCTAATTTTAAATGGTAAATTAGTCTATATATTTTCCCAGGTCTTACTATCAATTGAAAGGGAAAGTTCTGCTTCCCATCCTGCCTTATGAAGCGTTAGGTTCCCAAATGTTTCTTATAGCAGACAATTATATATGCATGCTATTTGGCCTTTAGAATATATAGCCAGAGAGACACACATGTTTTCAAAAGAAGTGGGCAAGGATGTTCCTGTATCTGAAGCAGTTTCTTTAAGAATAATTGTATCTGTATTATTTGATACCAGTTTTGATGACCAGGGCCCAGAGTACTGATTAGTTGCTCCATTGTGAAAGCTGTCCAGTTCTGGAACAGGTCCCTAACTGTATACAGGCCATAAACCTCCCAGCCTCTAAACTGTGCATATTATTTGGGCTCTGGAAAAAAGGGTAAGTAAGAAAATACCATAAAGGGGAAGGGTAGGGAGCCAAGATATGTCTCCATTTCTTCCACAAAACCAAGGCAGTGAGCAAAAAAGGGTTATTACAAATTTTAATGAATTTATATATAGATTCAGAAAAAAAACTGATCAAAGGTAGCAGGGGATGCAGTGTTAACTTCAATGTCTACCTAATTGGTCAGACTATTTCTGCTAATCAGCTGGGTTATCTGACTTAGCTTTGAAGTAAAGATCAACTTTCAGACGTGACAACCCTCCATATCCAGTTTTAGAATGCTTGACCACTTTTGAGAAGCGTGGGCGTTTCCCATCAAAAACTAGATAGTCCACTAACTTGTTCCAGCATTTAAAGTATGAATTCGTTGGTCTCAAGGTAATTGTTTGAAAAAGAAACAATAGTTTTGGCAGAATGAAATATTTAACTAAAGCAACATTGTCCCAAAGGGAGAAATGAAGTGACCTCCAAAGGGTCAGTTTTGATTTAATCCACATAGTGATTGGATTATAATTGCGAGGGATAGGGTTAAAAACAAAATAGAACAATGTACTTGCAAAATGCAGAGGTTAACATGCCGTTCTGCCACTGATGATAATCTGGGCAGTTGAAAACAAAGGAGCTGGTACACAAGACAAATCCAATTAAGTATAAACATTTCATAGAATCATAGAATAATAGAATCATAGAGCTGGAAAAGGCCATCCAGTCCAACCCCCTGTCATGCAGGAAATCACAATCAAAGCATGCCTGAAAGATGCCCATCTGGCCTCTGTTTAAAGACCTCCAAAGAAGGAGACTCATTTGACTGCACAACATCTCTGGAAGCTGCAGAATACCTCACAATGGGTGTGTGTGTACCAGGCTGAGCCAGTTGACAGGACTGTATTTAGCTGGGGTAGACATGACAGTTGAACCCTAATTACTCTAATCAAAGAAACCATTTCCTTGTCAGCGGGGGGGGGGGGGTGACTCGGTGGTTGGAGGGAAATTCCAGTTTGTACTTTTGAAATTAAGTTTCACCTTTTCCTCCAAGATAGACAAGGGTTCAGGTCACCAGCTCTACCCTGTCCAGTATGAATACCTAACAATTTGCTCAGACTTCAGAAACAGACAGCTTCCTCCCTTATGCATCAAAGTCTAATATTAATATGTATTGAACATAACTGATCACAACTATAGCATGCAGCATATTAAAAGTGATGTGCGTTTTTCATTTTTATTTGCAGCATTTCATTGAAAACATTTAACTTTCCATATACAGTACTGTGAGACCTCTAGCTTTCTAAAGACATTCATTGTCTGTTCTACCTTTGTATTTCCTTTTCAATCACTAGCTTGGGACCTGGATAATTAAATGAGCACTTCTGCTATATACAGGCTGCTTGAGGACTTTTTGTGCTTGATTTATTATTTCCAAGAAGAGATTCAGTGTAACTTACTCAATGTTTTAAAAATTCAAATGTGGGAGAAAATAAACCAGACAAATTTCTCATCCCTAAACCAAGTTAATGTTTGGCTTGCTTTTGCCACTTCACACATTCTTCCATATGAAGTGAAATTTTCTCCCTGTTTCGTAGGCCATTTCTTTAAAACATTTTAAACATGCCATGGAATTTGCAGTTTAAGGGGAGGAACTAGATATTCTTAGCCAGAAATCATTTGTGACCCTGGGGGTCATTTACCCTCACAAAAGAATTTCTATGGGGCATGGGGACATTGTAGTCCCAAGAAAGACCATTTAAAAAACAAGAAGCATATGGGAAGTAACCACCAGGTCTCACCTGGGCTTCAAATGGCTCAGGTGGTCTTATAAACATGGTACAAATGCTCCCCATTTGGGCCTTTAAAAATATTTTTGAAGGGGATTGTGGTCTTCCAAGGGGCCTAATGAGGCCTCCTAAAGTTGCCCATCTAATGCACCATCAAATTGCAAGATTTCATAGGATTGCACCATTGGTTTTTCTTTGTCTGCTGCTTTTAAGTAGAAATCATATGCCTGTTACAGACTGCCAAAATAAAGCTGCTTCGGGTCTCTTTGGAGGTATGCTATTTAAATGATGCATACATCCTAAGAATCCGGAAGCTGCACCAAAGCTGCACTCTGGTGCTTAGGAATGGAGTGTGGCTTTGGCACAACCTCTGGACTCTTAGGACCCATGCATCATTTAAATAGCATACCTCCAAAGAGACCCGAAGCAGCTTTATTTTGGCAGTCTGTAACAGGCCATAGTTTCTACTTAGTTATAACTGTAGAGTGTAGAAAGCTGCTTTATCTTTGTTTCACTGACAAGTGAAGACATTTGCCTCTAGTATTGTTGCTCAGTTTTACTGACTAGTTTGGAATGTTTGCGTTGTTTTTTCTTTGTCTGTCTGCTGCTTTTAAGTTTCTTGGTGGTTGGCTATTCTTTTTCTGCTGTTTATGTGGCTGTTTTCTGGGAAAGGAAAAGTGTGGTATAATTTTTGGGGGGGAAAATCATACTAATACTAATAACTGGAGTTTTCCAGCAATGAAGGAGAATGATGGCCTTATGTGTCCTCTGCCCTGGCTGAATTTTTGAACCGACTGATGGCTCCAAGTACAGTTGGAGAAGCCTCAAAGATACTTTAAATGAGTCAACGTTAAGAGCTCCCCTGAGGCTGATCTGGCAGCTGAGAACAGCAGAAGTGAATGGAACAGCTGGTCAGTGCTCAGTTGCCTTTATATATTCATCTAAAAACATTTCAGCTTCACTTCACCTCTTCTAGTATTTCCATGGGGAACAAATATATCTGGCTAGTAGTGTTCTTGTGCTACTCAAGCAAGTCAAGAAACTGCCAGAGCAGAAAAGATAACTCATGTTCCTATGAATTTTTTAAAAATAGAATTTGGGGCCATGGTGGTCAGGCAGGTAATCCTGATGGACTTTATTGATGAAAAGGGCTGTTCTAGCTCAGAAAGCCTATTCAGTTAAAGTATGGCTGTGGTTCACAACCAGAGTGCATTCATTATTTTTCCTTAGGCTTCTCTTTCTGTTCAGCTATTCTGTTTGATAACCATGAGTTCAGTCACTGCTTGAAATCAGTTTTTTCTTTTACAACTTCCTTATATCTTAATGGATGGGAGAAAACCATGACATGAGGGAGAGCAGAAGATGTTGTGTTCTAATTGAGTTTAGCCAAATTTGCACATCTGCATGGTTTTATTTAAATGCTTTTAACTGGTTTTGAACTGTTTTAACTTGTCAAATTGTTTAATAAGTTTTTTGTGCATTTAAAATATTTTTTTACTTTTTAAAATTCTGCTATGCTGTTTAAAATGATTCTGTTTTATGTCATCCTGGGATTCCATGAAATGGGATATAAATTAAAAAACAAACTCCTAAATAAATACATACATAGGTCCTTTAAACTTCGAATTAAAACCCAGTGTAAATTCTCTATTTCAACAGCCTCTTTCGTGCCCATTGAAACTGAGGGTTCTGAGGGTTTCTATACAAATAGAAACTGAATTATACGAAATACCATATCCTACACTATGAACAAGGTCCAGTGCTAAGATCTTTGGGAATGGCATTTCTCTTAAGCAAGCTGGCAATATATGTGGCTTTCATACAATATATGGTACTAAATGATCTTAGTAAATGGGAGTGAATTTATGGGAATATCTTCACAACTGAGGTGCTGAATACTGGTCAAGAAGAAGAGTGCAAAAACACTATCTGGGCAATAGAAATGGAGACTGATAGAACCACCTGGGTGCTTCTGATTTTCTGATCTTATCTGTTCATCTGAACATCCTCATTTGTCTGCAACCAGAGAGGATGTAGGCAGGAAACTCATTGTCTTCTCAAAGAGGTGAAAATCATTTTTATGGCTTCCCCATACAACAACAGTCCCTGACAGGGAGAAGAAGGAGAGCAGTTTCTGGGCAGCCATTTTGAGTGGGTGAGTGTTTGAATTTTTAAAAAACTCTTGGGAAAATGTGTTTGTTGCTGAGGGGGTGGAACTTCTGGAGTCATCTCCGTGAGTCATTAGGGGGTGGAGCTAGGAGCCTAGCTCTATATAACTCATCCTAGAGGCTTACCAGGCCAGTCCCTGCCAGTGGGAAGAAGGAGAGCAGAATTTTCACAGTCAAGGGTAAGTACAGCACAGGCAGCAGAGGAGCTGCAAAGTTTGTTTTAGAGGTTCTCCTTTAATTTTTTTCTTTTTTAAAAAAGGACTTCTGGGGGTTTTTTGCTCAGAGGAAGTGAGTCAGAAACTTGCCTTCAGAACGAGCTAACATCCAGGAGATCTCTGTAAAGTTATATCCCCAGTATATTTTGCTCACCAACAGAGATTGATGAAAAGGCAAGGCCAACAGGGCCTTTTATGTTGATGTTTATCGGGGGATTTTTTGAGGAGGAAGCCCACAGTTCTGTTTCTGTGATAACTTAAGACCTCTCAGTATGGACACTGAGGGAACTGCTGCAAGCACCTGCAGCACTTATGGGTCATTTGTCTTCATGCCCAGGGATGTGGGGAACTTCACATGCACCGAATGGAAGTTGGTAGCCCTCTTGGAGGAGAAAGTCCAGCTGCTGGAGGTCCAGGCACCTCCACCTCAGCATATTAGGTAGCAAGAGGTTTTCCTGGACAGAACGGAATGAATGGTCTTCGATGGGGACCACACAGAGGAAGTTGCTGGGGAGAAGACGGCCACTTCACACACACAGGAGGTAGACAGCTGGAGGAACATCACACACAGAAGTAGGGAAACCTGGGGTCGTCCTGGTTGCTTACAGCTACAGAATTGATTTGAAACTCTTTCCCTTATCAGGGATGACGAGGAAGAGCATCTTGAACAGACGTCAGGGACACAGCAGGGGAGCCTGAGAGTACAACCACAGGGAATAGTCGCTGCTAAGTTTTGGAGGAGGCGTGTGGTGGTGGTGGGATGTCATGGCCATTCATGAGGAGGGCTTAGAGGACGATAAGGAGGACTCAGCTCCTCAGGTGAAGGAGGAAGCTGAGGCTGGGCCAGGCCCCAGCCCTGCCCTGCCAGATCCCAAGTCTTCTCTGCCAGGCCCTAGTGCTGTTGAGTCTCCTTCTGTGGATGTTGGGGATCAGCAGCCTAACCTTCCTTCAACAGAGGTGCCAAGCCTGGGCGATGAAGAGCAACAGCCAAGCATGGAAGTTCCTAAATTCAGCCAAAAGAGGGCAGATAGGGCATGCCTATGAAGGTCGAGGAGAATAGTTGAGAAGCACTCATCAATCACTCAGCAGCTGCGATAAGGGAGCGACTCTGTGATTTAAGACAGCTGGCAGATGCCCAGTTCCCTTGTCAGAGATTATTGTGCTTTCCATTTAGGAATTGCTGCTAGCTCTGGCTTTCCTAGATCTCATCCCTGGATTCTCGGTTCATTAGACCTTTGACTGCTCTTGAACCTGCAACCTCGGAACGGACTCATCAACCAACCCTCTGGCAGCCTTGACCTCAGAGTGAACAGGTATTTGTGACTTCTGGAATCCTGAATATGGACTGGCTTGTGGTTCATCCTATTCAGACAGAAGATAGGTCTTTTATTCATTGGCTGCTCAGCCTTGTTTTCTTTGCTGAGCTGCCTTATCAGCCGTGTGTGTGTGTGTGCATGTGCTGGCAAAATTCCTGGACAGGGGACTCCTTGCTGAGGGGTACATAAACAGTGATTTCTGGACCTGACAAGATGTCTCTGGAGGTGTGTTGTCTCTCTGGGGCAAAGATATGTGATGTGACAGAGAGGCTGACAAGACTTGTCAAGCTTATTGATCATTACCCCTTTTTGCTCCATGTGGGAACCAATGATACTGCAAGGCACAGCCTTCAGAATATCAGAAGGGATTATGAGGCTTTCAGGAGGAAGCTGAAAGAGATGGATGTCATCTCATCTCTTCTGCCAGCTGAAGGGCATGGTCCAGGAGGGAGAGGAAAATAGCAGATGTAAACAATTGGCTCCGCAGAATGTGCTGCCAAGAATTACAGTGGTACCTCGGGATACGAAATACCCAGGTTACGAATTTTTCGGGATACGAAAAAATCCCATAGGGATTTATTGTTTCGGGTTACGAAAGTTTTTTCGGGTTACGAAAAAACTCCGGCGCTATTTTAAATGGAGCCGCGGCGGAGCCGCGGCTTTTTCCCCATTAGCGCCTATGGGTTTTTGGCTTACGAAGGCTTTTCGGGTTACGAAAGCGGCCGCGGAACGAATTATTTTCGTAACCCGAGGCACCACTGTATTTGGATTCTTGGATCATGGGCTGCAGTTCAATGAGGGAGGGTTTTTGGCAAGGGATGAGGGATAGGCTGCATTTCACGCCAGTTGGCAGAAACATTTTTACCAACAGTCTCAAGAATTTGAGCAGGAGGGCTTTAAACTGAGTTATATGGGGGAGGGAGACAGTATTCTGGAAGGCAAAAGGACTGGAGAAAAATGTCAAAGTGGGATCAAGGTAAACAGTGCAAGGACCCAACAGTGAGAGGCAAAAAACCCCTTGCACAGGTAGCAAGTAAAGGAGACACGTGATCTTAGACGTCTCTACACAGAGCATGAGAAATAAGCAAGATGAACTTGAACTCCTAGTACAACAAAGCAAATATGATATAATAGGCATCACTGAAACCTGGTGGGATGAGTCTCATAATTTGAATGTAGAAATAGAGGGATAAAACTATAAAATAAGCCAAACAGGAAAGGAGGAGGAATAGCATTATATTTCAGGGATGTTTACACCTGTGAAGAGATCAGGACTTATATTCTGGAAGCCAGGTGGAGAGCTTCTGGATAAAAATTGAAAGGGAGGGAAACAACAGGGATGTTATTGTGGGAGTCTACTACAGAACTGCCAAAGTCAGATGGAGAAATTGGGTGGTGCCTTTCTAGAAAAAATGACCACACACGCAGAAAGGACAGATTTAGTAGTGATTGGGGATTTCAGCTATCCTCATATTTGCTGGAAGTCAAACCCAGCCAAATCCTCAAGGTATAGCAAATTCCTCACTTGCCTCGAAGACAATTTCATTATCCAAAAGGTGGAAAAGGCAACAAGAGGGTCAGCTATTTTTGATCTCACCCTAACCAACAGGGATGACTTGGTTAAAGGAGTGCAAGCTTTTGCAGCTTTTGAATTCAGTACAGTCACATTGTGTGCTAAGGAGTTGCTATATATTTTATATTTTTAACATTGGCAGGCCACTGAAGAAGTCAGTTGAAACGCGTCTGGCCTTTTGTTTTTACTATTAGAATTGATATAATTTTTAAAATTGCCAAAGAAAAAGGGGTTTTTTCTCTACCCTTTCTGTTGTTTTATTGGCTTTTCTCCAGGGTTTAATTTCTCTGTTTTGAATTTTGGATATTTTATTATCTATAGATATTCACCCTTAGCATTTAAATATTTTTCAGTGGGGTATTTATACCCTTTAAGATACTATATTGTTTTTTTGCTCCAGGGTGCTGTTATTTACTTACATACATTTTTTGCCAGAACCCTTTGGTTGGTTTGGTTGGTTTTTATCTTTTTTTTTTTTTTTTTTTTTTGGTTATAGGGACTTTGGTTGCTTTGAGAAGGTTCCCCATGACATTATTGTAAACAAGCTTGTAGAATGTGGGTTAGACAAGGTAACTGTTACGTGGATTTATAATTGATTGACTGGTCAAACCCAAAGGGTGCTCAACAGTGGCTCCTTTTCATCCTGGAGAGAAGTGACCAGTGGGGTCCCACAGGGATCTTTCCTGGGCCCAGTGCTATTCAACATCTTTATCAATGACCTGGATGACAGAACTGGGGGCATGCTTTTCAAATTAGCAGATGACACCAAATTAGGAGGAGTGGCTAACACCCCAGAGGACAGGATCAAAATTTAAAATGACCTGAATAAACTGGAAATCTGGGCCAAAGCTAACAAAATGATATTCAACACAGAGAACTGTAGGCTTTTTTTTCAAAAGAACCTCTTTTAAGCTAGTGTCTGAAAAAAAAATGGTTCTTTTGCCTTTGCCTCACTTCATCATGACAGATTTGATCACATCGCGACAGGAACCGATTTCAAATGGGAACAAGGGTCATTTAATTCGATCAGCGGTTCAGTTCTTTTTATAGTGGGAATGAGGCCTTACACATACATTTGTCAGCTGTAAAATGCTGTGTATAAGAAGAAGAAATTAAATGTGTTTGTTATCTGAAATGCCAGGGGAATGTGGCTCAAGTCTGGTAGCAATTTAATACAACCTTGAGATATTTGCTCAGGAGTAAGTCCCACTAAGCTAAATGGAAGTTAATCTGTTATACGCATTTTCAAATGAATTAGCCTTTTAAATCAGCAAAAAAACATCAACATGTGTTGGACAAAGTGTTCTGTGATAGGAAACATGGGATGTGCCAGATACATACATTATCTCTTGCAACAGACAAAGTTCTCAAGGGTGGTGGTGTTGGAGAACAAAAACAGGAGAGGCATAGAGAACTGTATGCCATTGTGCGTGTTGTCTTTTTTTCAAACCTAGACATTCTGTTCTTTGATTATAAAGAACTAGTTGTTCACTTATATCAATGATGGATGTTCTAAGTGAGTCATCCAAAGGTAAAAATAATTTGTGAAAACCATGTGTTAACTTGAGATTGATCATTTCAATGAAAGCATTACTACTACAGCAGTAACTTGTATAGAGAATAAGTGAGCTGAGAATATTGTAAGATAAAAGCAGTACTTATTTATCATAGAGCTGTATGAAACCTAAAAGAGAACATTATTTTATATCCCTGTGTAGAGCTGTTGTAAGTTTCATTCCTATTAAATGACATGACTTAACTAAAATTCATAGTCTGCAAAGGAATTTGTAGCACCTTTGAGATTAAGGGCTGAAGTAGATGGCTTGGAAATAGTGGCCTCTAGCAGCTCTGGCACCAATCATTCTGGGACCATGGTGAACAGATGGCCTGCTCCTGAAGCAGGCAGCCATGGCAGCCCCAAATGGGCTGCTGGCAGGAGTGAATTTTAACCGCTCCTGAAAATCTGGCTCCTACCACCTAGGCACAGCTTTGAAGAGGCTTCTGGCCACTTTGGAAGTGTGCGTTATCTGAATGCCATGCCTCCAAAGTGGCTGGAAGCTGCTTCTGATTTGGGCCTAACAGAAAGAAAGAAGCTGGTAGCATGAACCTTCATAGACTTGTGTTGCCTTCCTCAGCATTTGAAGAAGTAGCCTCAAGCTTACAAAAGCTTATGACTTAACTAAAATACTGTATAATTTTTGGACTCAGACCCAGCCATGCTAAAGAAAGGGGTAGGGGTTGGACTGGATGGTCATTGTGGTCTCTTCCAACTCTATGATTCTAAACAATGTTGTTTTTATGAAACAAGTCTCTTTGGCACAGCATATCACAAAATGGCAATATAGTATGTAGGAATTTTATTTATTACAATCTTTCCCAACCTGATGTTTTCTTGATGCATTGGCCTATACCTTCCATGATCTAATGACCAGTGAAGTCATTAGGGTTGGTGTTACCCAGTGCGGTAACTGAGGACGTCACCCCCTCCATTGACCTCCTCCCATACCACATCACACAGAATCCTTAGTAATGATTTTTTTATTAATGTTATTAATAGTTTTTTTGTGGGTTTTTCGGGCTATGTGGCCATGTTCTAGCAGAGTTGGCCACATAGCTCGAAAAACCCACAAAAAACTATGGATGCCGGCCATGAAAGCCTTCGACTTCACAATGTTATTAATAAATTGTAATTCCCATGTATCACTGAATGTAATGGTAATAGTTGTGACATGAACAACTAAGAAAATTAAAATTTAACCTGTAAATCACAATATCATATGCACAGTCTAAATGTATTTACCTATACACAGTTTCATTTGGTTAATGTGAAAATTTGATAAAATGTGATGTTTTTAAAAAGGAATAAAATGTTGAAACTTTTGACATTTAAATTAAAAAAAACTGAGGCATCTCTTTTTTCCTCCCACTGAGGTCCACCCCACTCACACCATTTGTTCACATTTTAATAGGACACAGGTGAATACCACAGCCCATTTTTGCCAAAAGGCAGAAGTTTCAGGAGCAGTGCTGTCAACCCACTCCCCTTAGGGTGTCATCTGGTGTGGTTCAGGACTTGGTTGCTGCACTGGGAAATAAAAACAACTGATTAGACACTGCAATAAGACAGAAAATTCTGAGCATTTAAAATTATTGTACAGCTGATATGATTTTATTCTGTTTTGTTTACATATTTATATCCATTTCTAGTCCAGACCCTAGA
The DNA here is from genome assembly GCF_019175285.1 of Sceloporus undulatus. NCBI lineage: Eukaryota > Metazoa > Chordata > Lepidosauria > Squamata > Phrynosomatidae > Sceloporus > Sceloporus undulatus. The sequence continues at coordinate 63,514,545 of NC_056524.1, read as the reverse complement.
AAATATAGGTTTTTCCCCCTGGATAAATATATAAAATCTCTTACCCCCCCCCCCCCCCCATGATCTTTGGTAAGTCACATATTCTGAGCCCCATGGGAAGGCAATGGTAAACCTCCTCTGAATAATTTCCTGCCAAGAAAACTCCATAATAAGGCATTTTGTGTGAGTATGACATTGAAGACATAGCAACTTCAACTAGTACAGAATGTAGTTTCAACATTACTGTTGGGATCACCCTGTAGAAATATGGTATCAAAGAAACTAGAGTGGTTGCCAATTTGCTTCTGGTCCAGCTTCAAGGTATTAATTTTAAACATCATGGGACTTCAACATTTGAAGATCTTCTGAGTAGTTTACTCTGCATTTTATATTTGGGGATGTTAAATTTATTTTACTTCTTTGCCATTCTGTAGATTGGGATATACATATTATAATAAATAAAAAAGTGAAAAAATATATTATAGCTTATGCTGAGCAGCTGACAGCACATTAAATTATCAAGATTTAACTGTTTTATTTTCAGTAATAGAAGTAAAATGTTTGCACGAAACCCAGGTTTTTTTGCACATGCTCATTTTTGTGCCAAAAAAGAGGGGTGGTGGTGGTGGTGGTGGGGGGTCTGGAATGCAAAAAATCTTACAGACTTCGACCATTTTCTTAGTGTTCCATCCTTGTGTGTAAAGACATCATTTCACATTGAAAATGAGACTATTTTTGAATGTTTGTTACTTTCATAACATCTACCATATATTTAGGAGAGATGTTCCCTTGTGTCATGAAAGATGTCAGCTTGCCCCACCTTGCACTTTCCCCCAATTTTCTCTTTTGGCATTTAGCATGGTTTGTTTTGTGACTGATCATTGGAAGGTAAACATTGGCTCAAATGTCAACTCTAATTGCTATGTTAATATGTTGGTGGACCATTCTTGTGATAAGCAGAAAAAAAAAGGTTAATTGCAAGAAATGTGCATTTCCCCTAATATCTAGCTTGACCTAAAATGTCAATGTCCTGTATATTTTGACAAATATTTTTTTCTTCAACAGCAATGGAATGTCCTTCCTATTTCAAAAGATGCTTTGTGTTGTAGATTTGTAGCAATGGCAATGTATTCTTCATTCGTGTCCATGATGTGACCACTGTCTTTTTCTATATTGATTTCAATGTTATCCTCCAAATGGCTAACAGTAATTAAAATAAGAGAGCCAATGTGATGTTGTGGTTTGAGCGCTGACTGGACTATAACTCTGGAGACTGAGGTTCAAAATCCCCGCTTGGCCATGGAAACCCACTGGGTGATTTTGGGCAAGTCACTCTCTCTCTCATCTTCAAAGGAAAGAAGTGGCAAAGCCTCATCTGAACCAAACAGGCCAAGAAACCCCATGATAGGGTCATCTTAGGGTTGCCATAAGTCTGAAAAAACTTAAAGGCACACATCAACAGCAGTTAAAACCAACATTGCTACCAATTGATGCCTTTGGTAGAAAAGCAAAGATTAGTAGGCAAGAACTTAAAAGCAATAGCAAGAAACTCAAAAGTCCCAGTATAATAAAAGTCCTTTGGTTATGTCTCTTTACTCAGAAGTATGTCACACTTTTCAACAATGTTGATTTCCTAGTAAATACACAATACTCTGGATGTTCATTCTTAATAAACCAGCAATATAGAACTGGTGAACTACACTCACAACAAAATTCAGTACAGTAGAAAGTCATCTGTTTTGAAATGCTGTAAACATGTTGACTAAGCTCTTGTATATACACTGGTACAGAGTGGTAAATAATGAGAAGTCCTGCTTGTTATATAGCAAAGGCCAATTGTGCAGGGCTATGAGGTGGCATGGGATTGCTGGGGCCTAGCATCTTCTCTTTCCAATAAACCCATGCACTTTTTGTGGCCTTTGTGAAGGGCTAATTGGATTGTTCTCCTAGCATGGGGGAAAGTGTTTCCCTATGAATGAAGCTGTACTGTCCCTTAGGTCCACCTGGGGTGGATATAAGGCACTCCCCTTAAGCTCCCCAGCATTGTGGCTCTTTTTGCCTCCTTGCCCACACCCCTTTTTGGTACAGATTGCATTTCTTATATGTAACACTTCATGCTATTAAAAATGCTAGAAGTTGTTAGTCATTCATGTCATAACTTTGGTAATGTGGATGGAGCCAGATCCAGGTTCACGGTCACACAGCTGATGTGATACTTTATTCACCCTTTTATTGGTGTTTTCTTAAGGGATCTTGACATGTAGGCCATTAACATCAGACCATGTTTGGGGATTGTTGGTCATAATCCACTCTCAGTTAGCAGGGAATCCATGTGGGCAAAATGCCACACAGTGGCATTTTGCCCACATGGATTCCATAGGTGTCACTGCAGGTTGGCCTCTGGCACGAGGTCCAGAAGGAAGATGTATCAAATGATTGGAGGGTTTTCTGATAACTGAATCATGGACTCATGCCTGGCCAATTGATATAGATATTGTTAATAACACTGTGAGCTTCTAAATCACTTAAATGTATTGGGTCTTTACTCCCTTGTCCACAAGAGACTTTTGATGTTTGACATCCCCCAGAGGGATATCAGGGTTTTTAGTTTTTAATTGTTGTTTTTATGCATTGATATTGTGTTTTAATATGTTATACTGTTTAATACTGCTTAAGGGGGGGAGGGATAAAGTGTTTTTAATTGTCATATTTTATATTTTACTGTTGTTAACCGCCCGGATTGGTTTGCCAGAGGGCGGTATACAAATAAATATTATTATTATTATTATTATTATTATTATTATTATTATTATCTTAATTTGAGACTAAGATTAGACAAAATAGCCTCAGTCCATCCTTCCCAGACTGTCCATGAGGCGGGTGTCATTTGCGCTCCAGAATCTTTGCATTAAGGCAGAGTTCTTGACAGATCCAGTGCACACATCTGAAATGAGCCCATAGAAAATGTGCATGATTCAAGTATACTCAAAATGCTGCTTAAACACATTTTAGACATGTCAAAATGCAGTCCTTTGGCTAATGTTGTCATTAAAAAAAATTATCCTGTATGATTTGTAATACTTTTGCCTGACTAAGAAGCAAGTGATATGACTGTTTTGTGGATTTTGGATCTATTGTACTTTGCTATATTGCCAACATGGCTACCCATGAATATGTTTTATAGATGTGTACATCTCCAGTATAGGGTTTAGTGCCACAGCCATTTTGGGAGGTCTCCCACTGAGATGGAAAAGCCAGGAGTTTGCAGAGTGTTCCAACATTCATTTAGGAAAGGACCACATTGTTTTTGTTTAGAATTTGTACTCTAATCTTTAGCATCATCTCATGACAAATTGTGCTGAAAGCTTTTTTTTAAAAAAATCCATTGACGTCAGTTATATCGTATGTTCTGAACAAACCTCTATTTTCATCCTTTAATTTGCTTATCAGTGTTATTTCCTAATGCAGATAGCCCTATAACATGGGATAGCCCTGGCACATGGACACATCTGAAAAGAATTTAGCAGTGAACGTGTTTCTAAGCACAAACATAGACTTATTGAAAACAGGTGCTCTTATAGTTTGGTGTGAGCCATGCAGATTATAAACAGTAAAAATGGGTAGAAATATCTGCTTTTATTAAACTGTTTGTAGTTGTGATTGTTACAATTGAGAAACAAAAATACTGAGTCAGTATTTGATCCCTCCCCATTAAATGATCTTTTGTTTACTAAGAGAAGCTTATATTTTTTTAAATAAAAAACCCATCAACTGATTGCATCAGATTGTAGTCACAGCACAATTTGAAGGCAAGTAGTGGTAAACTGTTTTGAATTCTTTTTATGATCTCTTACATTATTCCTATCACAGAGCATTTTCCCACTCTGCTGAGAATTCCAGTTTATTGTATGATGTAAAAATTTACCACAACCAAAATGGTATCTTTGTTTTTAGAATCAAGTGTGTTTCACTCTAAAATAAAGAACTTGAGGATTCAAGGTGAAAATAAAATAAAATAAGGTGAAATCCTATCATACTATAGAACATTTTCCCTACTTTATTGAATTCCAATATCCTAACATTGAAAGGTTATCATTAAGGCTCACCAAGGAAAACCAAATCACTACTACTACTACTTTTACTAATTATTATTATTATTAGTAATAATGTATTTATTTGTATCCCACTTTCTCCCCAAAACTGGGATTCAATGAGGCTCATTTTTTTTAAAAGCAATGCTATTAAAAACATACAAAAAGTGAATTTTAAAATATAAACCTGTGGTTCTCAAACTGTGGTCCAGGATCCCCCAGGAGTTGAGATAGTTGCTGAAGGGAGGAAGGACAAGAAAAATCAGCCTGCAAGTACAGCAAATGTGAAAATGTGCATGCAACACTGAGGACTAACAGGTTCCTGCAAAAGATGCTAAGCATTTCCCCCAGCCTGAGACATAGCAAAAATCAGCTTTCCTTTTTTAAAATTGATTTCCTGCTTCTCTAAAGGTTAGCAACCATAAGGTGGACAGAGGCCACCCTGCCTGGCTTGAGGGAGAGGAAAAGAGAAAGGCAAAGCTGCTGAAAAGGCTTTATAGCTGCCTCTACACTTCTCAAGTCAGGCAAATTTGTTAGGTAGCATTTCTTTTATGATCTACTCCATCACCCTCTCCCAGCAGCCTACTCTATGATGATTGCTCAGGATGGTTTTCCAAAGAGCCCATGCTACTGGAGGGTGGAGGAAAAGCAACCCAGCAAACTCCTTCCAGTTTAAGGTGTACAGAGGTCAGTCTGCATGGCTCAGGAGAGAAGGAAGGAGGAAGAATGAGGAGTTTATCACATGGGAGGAATTTCTCTTAATTTTGAACAAAAAGAAAGTGGGGTCAGAACGTATTCACGTGAATTTGCTAGATCAGCGAATTTACGTGAATTCAAATTGCGTTCAAACTGACTTCCCGTTGCCCGAAAATAGCTTGCCATTGCCCAAAATTGCATGTGATCACCTCTCACGCAATAACATGAATCCCCATGATTGCATTCAGACTGACTTCCCATTGCCCAAAATTGCGTGTGGTAGTCTATCACGCAATAACGTTAAACCCCATGATTGCGTTCGGATTGCCATTGGATTATACTTCCAATTTCCCTTGTCTGATAACGTCCTAAGCTACTGAAAAGCCCCTACAGCCACCTCTGGGAATTCCTCCATTATTTTCTCCATCCTCAGGCATAGCAACAATCAGCTTCCTCTTTTAATACATTTCTTGATCAGCTTCTCCATATGCTCCCATCACATGCCCCCTAGCAGCCACAAGACAGTTTCTTGGAGAAGGGAAGTGAAGAGAGGAGGCAAACAGCATGAGAGTACAGCATAAGCTGGAGTGCACACAATAAAAAAGCAAGTTAAAATACAACTATATATACACAGTACCCCCCCTTAAAACAAGACTAAACAGTATAAGATTAAAAACCAACTAATCCAAACAAACAAACAAAAAACCAAATACCTGGTTTGGGGAGCCCTACTGTAAGTACCTCTGTTTTATCTGGATTCAGCTTGAGCTTGTTTTCCCTCATCCAATCCATTACTGCCTGAAGTTGAGGGGAGAGATGCCATCTGTTATTGTCGCTGATGACCGGGACATGGAGAAATATATTTGGGTGTCATCGGCATACTGATAACACCCAGCCCTATATCCACGGTTGATTTCTCCTAGTGGCTTCATATAGATGTTGAATAGCATCAGGGACAGGATGGCACCTTGAGGGACACCGCAATTAAGCTCTGTTTTTGAAGAGTGACTGTCCCCGAGCATCACCCTCTGGAACCTGCCCAAGAGGAAGGAGCGGAACCACTGCAACACAGTGCCTCCAATTCCTAACTCTCTCAGGCGTTCCAGAAGGATATCGTGTTCTACTGTATCAAATGCCGCTGAGAGGTCCAGCAGCACCAACAGGGTCACGCTCCCTCTGTCGGTGGCTAGACGGAGGTCATCACAAAAAGCCTGTGTGAGTTAGAGAGAGGTACTATCAATAAGATGCTATCTGTGAAGCAAACAAAAATATGCACACTATACAAACAAATTATTATTTTTATATATGACATAGATGGGGTGTGATGTCTGCGTGTAGAATGAAAGGGGGTCAACAGAGGTAAAAAGTTCGATAACCACTGAATTAAACTACAGTATTGAAACACTTCTAGTGGATGTGAAACTATATGGTATGGATGTGAAACTATAAGGTGTGGATCAATCTGTATAAGAGTGTAGAACAAAAGAAGTTATGTGTGGATACAAGAGGACCAATGATAAGATTTGGTTGGATTTAAATGTCTATGTTTATGTTTCCATGTTCATTGCAATGTTTGTGTGCTGTGTACGCAGTATGTTTGTGTTAAATATGCATGTTTAATAAAAAAAGAAATAAAAGAAACACTTCTTTTCTCTGCTCCATGGTTTGAACCCCTTTTCTTTTTTTTTCTTTTTGGTGTCTGAATACCTTACATTGTCTGGGATTAATGAAGAGTAACCTATATGGATGAGGGGGGATTTGCTCCCAGTTGTTGTTGGTGCTGTTTTAAGACATGAGTGAGAACCCTTTGACTATTATTCAGGTGATAAACACTAGCTCAGGGATGGAAATCTGGAAGCCCACTAGATGCTGGACTGCAACTCTCAACATTCCTCTCCATAGACTATGGTGGCTGGGGGTTGCAGTCCAGAAATACATGGAGAGTCAAGGAATAAAAGGAATACATTTTACATCTTCTTGTAAATGGAAACAAAAAAAATGTATTTGGGGAGTGAAATAATTTTATTGTAGTGCATGCATTAAAAGAAAAACAAGTCCCCAATTAAAAAAAAGCTTTAAAAAGACATTGGATACAACCATCTATGCAACAATCCACTACTAGTTTAACCCTAGTCACTCACCTGCCATATGATGAAAGATATCATAGATTCATAGTTTGAAGAGACCACAAGGGCCATCCAGTCCAACTCGTTGCCATGCAGGAAAACATAAATCATCCCAACAGATGGCCATCCAACCTCTGTTTAAAACCTCCAAAGGAGACACCATCACATTCTAAGGGACTGTGTTCCACTGTCAAGCTGCAGTAACTGTCAGGAAGTTCTTCCTAATGTTGAGGTGGAATATCATATAGCTTTTTGAGAACCTTCACAAATTATTTAGGAAAATGGTTGTAGATACTTTCAAGTATTTTTATAATTGTGTTTGTTCACCATCCTCATATAAGATCAACATACTGTACTGCAGTGAACTGTACTGTAAGGTTGTTCAGTTTCCTTTATGCATTTATTACAGTTCAGGCAATGCTACACACAATGAGCTCAGATCAAATATGTGCAACGTGAAGACAGATGGCTTCCATGGCAGTGAAATCCCAAAATAGGTTGAACACTTTGGGTATTTCTTTAGAAATTCTTTAAAGTTCTGATTACAACCCAGAGCAGGTACACTACTTCACTGACATGGTAGCCACCAACTATCAGTCTGTTCAGAGCTTATCTATACCCTGCCTTTCTCCCAGTACAGAGACTCAAGGCGGCTTACAAATCTGAAACATTCTGAGTTAAAACACCATAAATATGCAAAATACAAGTTATAAAACAATTAAACAATACAAACAAAAATATTACATTATTAAAATTTAAAATGTAAAACTCTTTAAAACAAAACATCATCCCTGTCATGCAAAAGCCTGGTGGCATAGAAATGTCTTTACCTGCTGCCAGAAGGACAGCAGGGATGGATGGAGCCATCCTGGCCTCCCTAGGGAGGAAGTTCCAGAGCTTGGGGGCAGCCACTGAAAAGGTCCTTTCTCTTGTTCCTACCAAATGCACCTGAGATGGTAGTGGGACAGAGAAAAGGGCCTCTCTTGATGATCTCAATATTCTTGGGGGTTCGTACAGGGAGATACAGTCCTTCATATAGACTGGATCCAAGCTGAGTAGTAACAAGATATCTCCTTTCATGCACAGCTCCTCTATCCTGCTACACCAAAATCTATGAGGCATCAACTTCCTGGCTCTATCCAGTTGCTAGAATGTCTTAAATGGAATGGGAAAGGACCAGGTCATATTGATGCTGTTCTAGAGCTCTTCTTTACACAGTTTTCAAACTGCAGGACTGCAGTTTAAATCATTGCCTTCATAATGCTGAACCTTTCTTTGAACCTTTTTGAATATCCAAAACTTTAAGCAAGAGTTTTTGCATCCATAGTCTTTAACCTGAATTACCCCAACCGAACACCTTTGACTTGGAAGAAATGTACCATTGATTTTACTGCAATTTCTTTTCAATGCAAGTGGTTTAGGATCAGAGCCTTTTGGAAGTAATATGAATATTAAATAGATGTTTTTCATTTTTGCACATGAATAAGTTTATTTGGTGAAACAACTGGACTGTAAAAAAGTCCCTTATCTAACAACATTTCCAGATGGAAAACAAAGCTGGAAAAAATTAAAGAAAAGAGTGAGAGATGCTAAATATTTCAGATGTCAGCCAAAGAAAGCAGTGGATTCTCTTTTATGCAGGTGTTAAACTCAGTCTTGACATTTATCAGAACTAAAGTACATTTAAAGCAAATGTCTCATAGTAATCTACATACAGCTCTGATTACTTTAACCCCAGTTTCCATTTCTTTTGTAGAGAATCAAATTCATCCTATTGATTTGTGGCAGTTTATTTGCCTTTGTCATGTAATAATAATAATAATAATAATAATAATAATAATAATAATAATAGAGTTTATTTATATTTCCCACTTCTCCAAAGATCGAGGCGGGATTACAACAATAAAATAATACAAGGTAATACAAATAATACAGAATACTAATACAATCAATAAAACACTAATATTGAATTTACCAATTCCTATCAGTTCTCTAAAATCAGTTTATCAGTAGTCAGTGATCGCAGTTGAGAGTGGGATATTGTCATCAGCTTTTATATAGAATCTGATGGGTAAGCCCACAGGAAGAGATCCATTTTGAGTGCGTACTTAAAGGCCTCTAGTAATATAATTCCATAATTTTGGAATCACTGCTGTATACGCCCTGTAGGAAATTGTCTTTAACCTAGTACTATGATGTTCCAGTAAATACTTCCCTGATGTTCTGAGAGTGCGGGGTGGATTGTATAAGGAGAGGCATTCCCGCAAGTAACTTGGGCCCAAACCATGTAGGGCTTTAAAGGTAATGACCAACACCTTGTATTGCACCCAGAAGCTAACTGGCACCCAGTGAAGAGATTTTAGTACTGGCGTTATATGGTCAAACCTAGATGCTACAATATCAGCACAACTTATGAGTGTTACAGTAAATGTAGTATTCTGACACTATACATGAATACAGGCATGGACATAGCAGCTCATTTGTGGTCAACACTGGTGTCACATGTATGCATTCAGAAGACCATTCCTTCTTCCCATATTAATCTGTGATTTCAAGGAAACAAATCAGCCTGAAAAATCCCTAAATGAATCCACATTTAAATAATATTTTTAAAAGTAATTGTAACACAAAAAATATAATTTACAAGCAAAATAAATATACATTCAGAAAATAAAAGAACAGAAAGCAAAAAAGTGGTGGTGGTGGTGGTGGTGATCTCGGAGAGTGCATTTTCTGCCCTTGTGAAATCCTTCCATGTCTTTATATACTTAAAGATAATAATAAATCCCACAGAGCAAGTAGCAGCACAAAATCATGTCATTAATGGACAGCAATCTTGACCAGAGTCCATATTTTGAAGCATATTTTACCACAAAGCATGGATGTATAACTTTTTTAATCTCAAAGTAGCACAGACATAATTCTAAAACTGATTTTTTTATATATCAGCTTTGGATCTATTTTGGAGCTGAGAAAGCACATCAAACATGGTTGAAGTGAGAATTCTGAATGATATTTTGCATTCTGATTCACACATGAGTCCTTCAGGTGCAGAGTAGCTTGATTCACTTTGAAATGAGATCAGACTGAAATCCTCAAGCATCCTGCAAATGTATAGTTGCTGTAGGGTGAGAAATAGCTGACACCCACATTCTGCCTCTCCCATTTCTGTCTGCCTGTTTCACTTCACATCCATGCTGAACAACATGACTGGACAGTATTGCCATAAAAGGAGGTAAGATAGCAATTCCTGCTTCCCTGCTATTAAGAAGCTATACAGGCCCATATACTGCTGCTGTTCCTTTTGTTTGCTCCATTGCTTGGCTGCCCTCCTTCACTTCCTAGCTTTTCATCTCTGAATCCTTCAGTTTCCCATTTGCTCATTTGCCCATGGTTTCTTTTTGTGCAGAGATGGATGTGGTCTTTCCTCCTCCTTGAGGCTTCTTTTCCATCTCCAGCTCATTTGTGTATCAGTAGGAACAGCAGCTGCTCCTCTTTGCAGCCTGGCACCCCTTCCATAGCTGCTCCTTCTGCTTGCCACTCTTGCCTGCACAATTTTTCTCTTTAATTCCACTCTCCTGTATTTTGATTCCACCTCTCAATATAAAACTCTCCTACAACAACCTCTCAACTCTAACAGCTGCTGTTTTGTTTCCCTGGTATGGGTTACACTGCATCAGGGAATGGGATGGATTCCTAATAAATACAAATATATAAATCTGTTGTGCATATTTACTTACCGATTTCACATAGTAGGATATATGCTTGAGTGCACACAAATTCAACCTAGACAATGAGGAAATAGAAATAGTAAAAGAATTCTCATACCTGGAATCAAACAGTGGTGCTATCCCATTAATAAATAAGCTGCCTTACCTCTTTCAGCTTGAATTCAGTATCATGGATGCCCCCAGATGTTATCATACCTAAATTGCCATCTACCTAGAAGGGATGCCGCTGCCTGGATGCATCCTGGGTCAAAGCTTTGCTCAGACAGCGCTTTTCGAAGTCAGGGGAGCTTCAGACTTCAAAAATTGGACGGCTGAGTGAGGCTTCGACCTGGGTTGCATCTGGGCAAGGCATCCTGGCTAGATAGGCAGCAATTTAGGTATGATAATATCTGGGGGCATCCCGGATCCTGAATTCAAGCTGGAAGAGGTAAGCTAGTTTTTTTGTTAATGGGATATGCTCCATTGATAGCAATGGGGACTGCAGCGAGGAAATCAAAAGAAAACAGAAGGCAGCTATGACAGATCTAGGAAAGATTCTAAAATGCAAAGATATACAACTCAGCACAAAAGTTAGAATTATACAAGCTGTTATATTCCCTATTACCATGTATGGATGTGAGAGCTGGACATTTAAGAAAGAAGATAGGAAGAAAATTCATTCGAGATGTGGTGCTGGAGAAGAGTGCTGAGGATCCAGTGGATAGCCAAAGAGACAAACAAATGGGTTCTAGAGCAGATCAAGCCAGAAATCTCCATGGAAGCGAAGTTTTTGATTAGCTAGCAATAGAAAACTGTTTCTCAGTCTTCTGAAGATTTACACAGGCAGGATTCAAAATGCACACATAGAGACAGACCGAGAAAGGAAGGAAGAGAAAGAGAGAACAAAAAAATGAGGCTGTCATACTTTGGACACATCATGAGAAGGCATGATTCACCGGAAAAAAACAATAATGCTAGGAAAGGTAGAGGGAAGCAGACAGAGAGGAAGACTGCATGCTGGATGGATGGACTCTGTTAAGGGAGTCACAGGTATGAGTTTACAGGAAAGCACAGCAGCGGAGGACAGGGAATCTTGGAGATATCGACAGGGTCACCATGATTCAAGATAGACTTGAGGGTGGTTAACAACTACAAACACAGATCAAGCAGGTGTATCTTCAATCCAAGGCAAGTACATGTGATCTGGGTCATTCTACAATATCTTTATCCTTTCTTTATAACTGTATTATGAAACCATTTTCCAGAACTTTAAGAGCACACATCTTTCAATACCAATAAGCATCTGTCCTTCTGTTTATCTATGGCTCCATCTTCTCCTTCACCTTTTCCAACCTTCTCTTTTCCTCCTTAAAGCATCCCACTCATTTCCCAAGAAATTTATGGAAAACAAAATGGAATTTTTTTTGGAAATATAGTAAAATTTAATAATATTGCCATGTCAAATCTGTTGCAGCAAAAACATCACAGTTCATGGCACATTTCCAGCCATCCAGACAATATGGCAGCCCTATACTCCATTCATAATACAGTCACTGATTGCTCATATACTATAAAGTTATGCAGGGATAGAATATTTGCTTGCACACACAAAGGTTTACATGTGATCTTAAAGCACAATAGCACCTGGGTTTAAGATCATATGGAACCCTTAGTACATACAGCTATCTGTACAAAGGAAATGTGCCTGCCAAAGCTGATGTTGCATATGATAAAACTGGGCACAGGTCACAACAACCCAGTGCATGCAATATTGGGGACACAGTTCTCAACAGTCAGTGAGGTTCTGTTCCCCAATCATGTGCTGAGAGAAAGCATGAATATAGCTAGAACTTTGACACCTTACTTTTTTGAACAACTCTGATGTTCCAGACAGTATGGCCAGTAGCTGTACTGAATAAGAAATTTTAGTAGTTGTAGTCCAAAAAGTGATATTTCCAGGTATTAAGTAATATTTCTCAATAGCATAATTGTTTTCTGTCAATCTGTGTTTAAATTTATGGAAAAATTAACACATCACAATTTTACTCTTAACTCCATATGTCTCAAAGGCAGTTTACTAACAGAAGTCCTATTGAGAAAATGCCTGAGGTAAGCATGACATGTTCTTAAGAAGTTTCTATGCATGCCTTTAGTTAGTTAAACTGAGAAATGGGAGGATATGCTCATCCCTCAAAAGTTATGTCATTTATTTTAAAATACTTCTAGCACACTCTACATGTGATGTTGCAGACAATAAATGAAGTCTGGGAATTTTCTCCTTATTTCAAATTTAAAGTCAAGCTACAAATGTAAAAAAGATTACCTGAATTATTTTAGATTAGGGGTGGGAACTGAGTGGCCCTTCAGAACCTGATGAACTGTTACTCCCCAAACACCAGCGTGAGCAGTCCATGGTAAGGAATGCTGAAATCTGAAGTTCAACAGGTTCTGACCAGCCACAAAATGCCATCCTATCATGGGGTTTTCTTGACAAGATTTGTTCAGAGGTTTGCCATTGCTTTCCCCTGAGGCTGATAGCATGTGACTTGCTCAAAATCACCCAGTGGCTTTCCTGACTGAGCTGGGAATCAGACCCAGCACTGGAGGAGGCCTAAGTCTTGACCCCGAGTGCAACAGGGCTGCATCCAGCACCGAGGAGGCCTTGGAAGCAGTGCTGTGCTCCGGGCCTGAGTCAAGGCCTCCTCCAGTACCGGGGAGGCCTTGGAGGCAACGGCATGCTCCAGGCCTGGGCCGAGGCCTCCTCCAGTGCTGAGGAGGCCTTGGAAGCAGCATCATGCTTGGGGTCTTGGCAGAGGCCCCAGAAAATAAGGTAAGGGGGCTAGGGGTGGGTGCTGGGCCTTCTGCTGCCATGTCCATCTCCCTTGCTGAATTTTAGGGATGGTGGATGAGCAGCAGGGAGGCCTAGGGCCTGGCAGGTCTCCCTAGGGGCTTGGGGTGGGGGCGTAATAGTTTTTTAAAATTTATTAATGTGTTTGGCCTTTAATTGGGTGTGTCCTCCATTTTTTAATGTCCTAAATTTTGCTCTACAATTTTCTGGTTTTGAGGTAGAGAATTATAGCAACCCTAAGTGTGTTGGTTGTCTGTGCTACAGATCCTGGGACAGGGCAGCAGATTTTTGGAGGACAGAGAGGTGTGTACCATGTAACATCCCAAGCATCTGCTAAGCTAGACTACTACAGGAAACCCTGATTTATGTCAGGGTTGCATTCCTGGACTCAACATGTAAATTGAGGCTGTCATAAATGGGGGAGCAAATTCCATAGGAAATCTTTGAAGGCCATGAGATGTATTCTAACACAGCTGAAGTAGCCACAACATTAGCAATTTTATCAACCCATCACCAATTAAAGCATAACATACCAGAGCTTACCTTTTCCAGGGTAAAGAACAGGTTCCCTTCCAGACAATAAGAATCCAGTTGCTCATCTCCCACCAAAGCAAGCAGAGGAAAACCCTTCTAGTTGCACCAAACCCCCAAGATTCCAGTTTCTTCATTCCCTTCTAAGCTGGCAAATGAAATTTCTTCTAGTCTTCCAGCTACTTCATATTCACCCAGACCACCCTTCCAAGCAGGCAAACCACAGCAAGGTTTAACTTTCTTCTTTCCTCTCACTCCTTCTAAGCAGGCAGAGGAAATCCCTTTTCAGGCAATGTTAAGACTACAGTTGCTTTCTCCTCCAGTGCATTTCAGGTGAGACTTTGACTGACTGACTGACTGACTGACTGAGAAATGTTGTAAATTGGGGCAAAGCAAACTGAGACTCACTCCTACTACTTGCCAGTCATGAAGAAAGGATCGAACTGCGTCTTTGTTGGCTTTTGTAAATAGTTGGAAGATGCATTATCTTGTTCATCACACCAGGCAGCAAATTGTTTTGTGTCATCCCTGGGCACATATATACACACTCAAGACATCTTGACAAACCCTATGAACAAAGTATCCAATTATTACAGTTTTAGCATCCTTTTTACATGTCAGGACATAAAATGAGACAAATTGAAACATCCATGAACAGTCTTTTTAGTTCCAGAAAAGAAGTTATTCCTTGTAAATGCTGACACAAAGAATGCTTTACTGCCCACCAAGGAGCACTTGTGGCTGTGTTTCTATAGTCAGGTTTGCGGTTCTGGCAAAGGACAGCGAATCTAGGATGCCATCAAAACAATAATATTCTATCATATCAGTAAAGTAATGCAATAGGTTGCTAGGGAGAAATAGATGCAAAGCAAAGTTTTGTGTAGTAATTCTGCAAGGAGTCATGCAGTAATTAATGCTGCCAAAGATCATATTGAAACATAATTTAAAATGGCAATTACAGTATTTGACAGCATGCTTCTAAATGGTGTTACATGAACTAGGAACCAAGCACATGGATCAAATTAAGAAAACAAGTGTTTGAGGGAAAAGGATAAAATGATTTATATGAGTGGGGAACCTATGGCCCCTTACAAACGGGCCTATACTACGGACTGGGTCCGTATTAGGGTTAGAAAGGGGCGTCCCTTCCGGACAGCCCTAACCCTAATACAGACCGAGTCCATACAAAATAGCGGCGCCCGTTCTACATGGGGGGCCGCCATCTTTACATAGCGGACGCGCTGCATCCGCACATTGCGCAGCGCATATGACTTTGCAAGTGCGCCATTAGCGCCTCGTGGCGTCATATCCATGCCGTGGAAAGAAGCGTCATTTTGGGGCTTCTTTTTGCTCCGCGGGGGTTTGGCTGCCGCGGCTCCCTCGCGAAGCAACTGGCAGCGGCACGAGACTGCCTGTTTTGGGCAGTCTGTAATGTGCCTAAGTGTCCCACATCTGAATCATGGCTGGCTGGCCCAAGACCTTTTGCTGCCTGAGGCAAAGGCCAAGATTGTGCTCACTCCCCATTCATGTACTGACCCTAACTGGATTAGCAGCAGTGTCTTGGGAAGTATCTCCACTACAAATTGATAACACTTTGATACCATTTTGACTGTCATAGCTCCATTCTAGGGAATCCTGGGATTGGACTTATTGATGTACTTGCAACTCTTCCAGATAGCTCTGCAGTTCAGGACATTTGTGAACAGAGGATTCTGAACACCTAAATATGGAATCAGGGTGACAAAATCATGTGACAGCTTGGCAAGACTACAAACTGGTAAACAGAAAGTGGGGGAATATATCAAAGTTCATTCTTGATCCCATTATACCAGCTGAGCTGGGCAAGAAAGAGAACTAGGCAAGTTTAACACTGGGGACACTGAGCCATCTGTTTTCTTTCTGCAGCACTTTTTTGCTGGGCTCTGAGTGACTAATAGTCTATTCACATTAAGTACATAGGGCAAGTGGCCAAATGTGCAAGCTGGTTTTGATGTGTGAAGGTGCTGGTTGTTAAGTTGGGGTCACCCCAACCTTTATATCAGTGCAGCTTTACTTGAAATTGTGATGTCTACACCCATTTTTGGATGTGACATATTACTCTGTCAACTCCCAATGCATATGGAATTTGATTCCTAATTTGAATGATAACCATTCCTTTCTGTACACACACAGCATTTAATTTTTTTCCTCTCAGATATCATAACACATATGTCCTCTTCTAGGCAACCTGAGGTGTTGGGTTGTCCCTGGTTGGTTGAAGGATTTGAGTTTGGTTGTCCTTTCTTACCGTACCTCTACTTTTCAATAGGCCACAGTTTGGCTTTAACCTAAATCAGGTGTGGGCAACTGACAAGGGCTAGACAGCTCATCCTGGTCCCAGGCATGCTTTGGAGGCCACTTTTCAATGCTGGGAGCTTTATGTCTTCGAAAAGCAGCTTCTAAAGCACTTTGGTGGGATACAGACCGCCCAAAAAGGACAAACCGCGCGGCTCCATCATGGAGCAAAAAGAACCCACCAAAAGCGGGTTCTTCTTGTGGCGCCTTTGTGATGCCGCAAGGCGCCAATGGCGCACTTGCAGCATCACAAAGGCGCCGGGACATGCGGACACTACATGTCCGTCATGTCAAAATGGCGGCACCCGTATGTACAGGGCACTGCCATTTTGACGCCCTCATCACGTGCGAAGGGCGAGTTGCATCTGGAAGCGCCGCCCCTCGCATGTAATAACAGCGCCCCATAGGGCCCGTCTGTACAGCGCCTAAGATAAGAATGATAATACCCACCTTCATCCCACATCCTGGCTGCATCCCATTAGGGAGTAGTCGGGTTATCTGTCCATGCAGTAATCTCCTAAATTACTTTGGATGGTGCATTTACATTTCAGATTAAAACCACATTAGATTTGCTGTCCCAGTGCTGCTCTTTCCATATATTTGTAGTCTATGCATGAATTACATGCTAAAATGTTGTGTATACATTGATTTCATTTGTGTTGTTTTCTCCATGTTTCTTCCCTTTGCTTCCCACCCCTTTAGTTTGGTTTTTGCTTCCATTTTACCATGTTAATGAAAGTGCTGTCTTGCACATCATGCAAACTACTGTAATTTTCAGTATGCTCACACAAACTGAAATACAAGTTCATCCTTTTTAAAACAGAAAAACAGACAAATGCAATTTCAAAATATGAAATCTATAATAAATGTTATTACTTCTTTTGTTGCTGAACAGGGGCTCTCTCCAATTGCGGCACAGCTGTGTGCATACTCTGCCATTGGGCACAATGGGACTTGAGCATCCATAGATTTTACTATCTGGGGGGTCCAGAATGGATCCCCCACAGATACCAAGTTTCCACTGTATTTCTATTGATGCAGCCTAGAATCCTTTTGGCTTTTTTAGCTGCCATGTCACACCACTGGCTCATGTTCAGCTTGGGGTCTATTAATACTCCTAGGTCCCTTTCACATGTACTGTTGTCAAGCCAGGTGTCACTCATCCTATATCTGTGCATTTCATTTTTATTAAGGGTAATACCTTACATTTTTTCCCTCTTGAAATTATTTTGTTAATTACTGGCCCTGCTCTCTAAATTGTCAAAGTAATTTTGAAATGTGATCCTGTCCTGGTATTAGTTACCCCTCCTACTTTGGTGTCATCTGTAAATTTGATAAGCATACCTGCTATTCCATTGCTGTTAAAGTGGTATCAGACAGGATTGTTTTGGCGTTGTGGACGCAGCTTCATTCAGCTGTTTGAGGTTAGGATTAATTTCCTCCCTCCCTCCTTCTCTCAATTAAATTTATACCCTACATTTCCTCCATAAACAGGATTTAAACAAAATGGTGCAAATAAAAAAATGCATAAAAACAATAAAAAATTAAGACAGAATTTAAAAATGTACTGGTAGAAGAAAATACAGCATTCACTACTCACCCATTTCAAAGCTCTTCCTTTTACATAGTGACTTAGACATGCTTTAGATGATGATGGCACTAAAAAGTAAGTTTGTTTCAAAGACCTCATGGTCTACGTAGACTCATGTGACAGAAAGCAGTCCTTAAAATGCAAATGCTGTGCATGCCACCTCTAAACCTATGATTAATTTCACAGAACCTAGTAAAATTACTATTTGGACTACATCTACAAACAAAAGTAATTTTTACAAGTTATGTATAATTCATTCATAGTCATGACACATGACACATGACACAGTGAACATACTGCTGAGAAATTTGAGAGGCAGCAATGTATCTCACATGCAGAGCAATAATTCTCAAATAAAAGGTAAGCAACAACCAGTCCCACACTATCACCCCTCATACAAGCTCTAGCAGAGAAATAAATATGACTTAGTTTTCCTTACAAAAACATAAAGTAACCATACTAACCAATATAAAACATTTCACAACATCTAATGGTGAGAGGCTCTGCAATATATGCTCTTCAGATATGAAGGAGAGAGAGAGAACTGCATATTACAAAAACTGATGGTGAACAAATTTATACCAACTACAGACTAACTGATGGAAGAAGAAAAAATGTGTATTTAAGACTGAAAATCAGGAAATGGCATAAATACATGTTATCCCTAAACTCTGAAGGAGTTGTTAAGGCCACCACCCCTAACACATATGGCTGTGCAGTGGCATGAACAGGCACTAGTTTATTATTCCTAAGGCAATCATTCAATTATTTCTATTCACTTTCTTTTATTTATTTCAAATATGCTCCACTACTGTCTATTTTTTTAAAAAAATATTTCTGGTTATAGACGTAAAAATGTTGGGGGGAAGATGGTCACATTGCCTAGTTTGAGGAAGCAAAATCAGTAATTTGGATCTTAATAGTTTATCTAGAAAGGTCTATTGTTGTGTGCCTTCAAGTTGTTTCTGACTTATGGCAACCCTACAATGACTCTATCATGTTTTTTTTTCTTGGTAAGTGCTGTTCAGAGATGGTTTGCCATTGCCTTCCCCTGAGGTTGAGAGCATGTGACTTGCCCAATGCCATGCACTGGGTATCATGACCGAGCTGGGAATCTTTCTTCCCTCCCCATGTCTTACCAATGACCTCCACAGGCTGAAACCCTTCTCTGGGACAGGGCAAGATATCTGTCAAAACTATGGAAGAAGGAGGAGGGCAAGAATAGGAGAATCACCTCCAAATTATAAGGAAGTCCACACAATCATCTACAACTTGTTCAAGGGCTTTCTCAGGAGAGATGCAGTTTTTGAATATGAAAAGAAAGAAAATATTGGGACACTGGATTTGGCAACTGTTGTCTCTATAAAAAAACATTTTTAATCATTTTCAGGAAGGTAAGGATCTAACATTACTCTCTGGTTTCACTTTAAGTTTTGATCCCACTTTCTTGAATCCTCAGAGGAACAAAAATAGACATTTAGGCCTGTTACAGACTGCCAGAATAAAGCTGCTTCGGGTCTCTTTGGAGGTATGCTATTTAAATGATGCATGGGTCCTAAGAGTCCGGAGGTCGCACCAAAGCCACACTCTATTCCTAAGCACCGGAGTGCAGCTTTTGGTGCAGCTTCTGGATTCTTAGGACCCATGCATCATTTAAATAGCATACCTCCAAAGAGACCCGAAGCAGCTTTATTTTGGCCATCTGTAACAGGCCAGAATCTCTCTCTCTCTCTCTCTCTCTCTCTCTCTCTCTCTCTCTCTCTCTCTCT
>NC_056524.1:63465482-63494860 GCF_019175285.1 Sceloporus undulatus | reverse complement strand
TAATCCTATTGTTTCAAAAGTTATTCCTCAGGAAATAATAATTATATGTTAAAAACATTGCACATGCCAGGTTTACCCTAACATAAATTCTGGTTTTAAAAAATGTTATGTCTCAATGTTAAGTATGTTGTGCTGCTGCTGCTGCTGCTTCCACCTCCTCTTCCTCCTCCTCTTCTTTTTTAAAAAAACCCTTCTTAATAACTTTACACAACATTTATGTGAAGTTTGTATCTTTAACTCATCAAAGCATTTATGTACTTTGTGATTGCTGAAACGGAAACACACAGTAGAGTTATTAAGAATAACAAAGCCTGACCTAATTGTGGAACAGTTTGTTGCTATAGTTTTCATTAGGACTGGAAGTCAGATGTTGGCATCTCAGAAGATTAGAAAAATCCAATTTTGTTTGTTCAAATGAGAAATAGAGCAGGGCCATTCAGATGAAGCAGGAAAAAAATATATATGTGTAATAACTACTCCTTTCATTTTCTTCAGGCTGCTTTCTTTGCATATGCATCCTTTCATAACAGTTTCCTCTTAAATCTGCCCTGTGCAATTTGTTATCCTCTAAGCCAAATATGGTTCACCAGCCAAGCCCTGCAGCCTGCCAAATGGTTGACTCTCTGCCACTCCCCCCCCCACTTAATCTCTCTCTCTTGCAGTACTGGACAGGTAAAAAAGACTGGATCCCTTGGTGGAATGTAGGGCAAAATGGACAACAACACTTCACCCACCTTCATTGCTCAAGTAGTTAATCTACACTGAAGACTTCACCGACCCCTACTGAACCACCCAAGATTAGACTACAATTCCTTCAATTCTTCAGCCAGCTCTGCCTGCCACCAACCTCTACGCACATTTTGCTATCAGTGGCATTCACTTACTGTTCTTTTAACTTTGGTTCTCAGTACTAGCCTGTGTGGCATCAGGGACGTAGCCAAGGGGGGGGGGTTTCTTGGGGTCCGGACCCTCCCCTTCCATAAGAAAAATGAATGATGTGTGCTGCTGCGCCGCCTCACCCAAGCCCCATTATAATGGTGGCACTTAGTCTGGACCCCCCTTCCTGAAATCCTAGCTACGTCCCTGGTGGCATAGTGGTTTGAGTGTTGAACTATGATTCTGGAGACCAGTGTTGGATTCCCAGTTTGGACATGAAACCTACTGGCTGACCTTGGGCAAGTCATTCTCAGCCTCAGGGGAAGGCAATGACAAACATAATCTGAATAGTATTTTGTGGGTTTTGGGGGCTGTGTGTCCATGTTCTAGAAGAGTTTATTCCTGACGTTTTACCAGCATCTGTGGCTGGCGTCTTTCTCTGAAGATGCTAGCCACAGATGCTGGTGAAATGTCAGGAATAAACTCTTCTAGAACATGGACACATGGCCTGAAAACCCCCCACAAAAAAGCTATGGATTCCAGCCATGAAAGCCTTTGAATACTCTGAATAAATCATGCCAAGAAAAACCCATTATAGGTTCACCTTAGGGTCACCATAAGTCAGAAATGACTTGAAGGTACACAACAATGACAACAACATGAAGCCTCAAGGGGCTTATATACCCTAAAAGTATCAGAGACCATATAATCCTGGAAGTTAGGCAGAGTCAGCCCTGGTTAGTACTTGGATGGGTGATTGGCAATGACTATCAGGTGCTGTAGGCTCTACTTCATAGGAAGGAACTAGCAAAACTACTATGAAATATTCCTTGCTTAAGAAACACCTGTGGAATTCATGGATTTACCATAGGTTGACAGGAATCTTGAAGCCACATGCACACACATGAGCCTCAATGTCACCTAGTGAAGTCATGTGTCAAAGATCAAATTGCTTCCTGCCAATTTACAGACCAATAAACATTAGCCAGGAGTAAGTTTAGGGGTCTACAAAGAGGAGATTTAGCCCGTGCTAACTAATGATAATCCACACATCTAGAGGGCACCAGTTTGAGGAAAGCTGCTTTGTTTTGCTAGCAGCTGGAATATCTATAGTACAAGGGAAGAGGGTTTACATCATACACACACACACACACAACCATCTCTATTAGAATTTCTTAAACTGCCCCAGTATGAGAAAGAGGATTTTGAGAGGTTATGTGCTAAGAACTCTGCTTTCTTCCACTTGATACTTTCAGAGAGATGGTTTCTAGTTGAGATCCAGATCTGAAGAGGAGAGTTTGTGTAGCTACAAAATAGAGCAGAAAATATTATTGCTCTTTGTTATTGTTTTTGGTTTTGTTGCCAGTGACTTCTCAGCCTTGCTTTTGGGGAAAGCTTGGCAAGCAGGGCATCATCTTGATTGCCCATAACTGGATCTAATGGGCACCCAGGCTCCATCTCCCCAAACAGGATCCAGGCTAAAACCACTCACAGCTGTGGAGTAAAAAAAAGAGGATTCCATAGAGATTCAAATATACCACAACACAAAGCCACAAAACCCAGAGCAGAAAAACAGAGGGCAAGGGTATGAGGGAATGCTGAAGCCTGGCATCTAATCAGGGTGATGTTTTTAAGCATTATGCATTAAGTACCAGCCACAGTTGTGAGGAGTAGGTGAGGAGTGAATGTAATTCTGGTGGCAATGTAAAGCTGAAACAAGATGGAGAACCGCAATGCATGATATGGGAGTTACTTGGCAAGTGAGACGAAGATTTTTTTGAGAACTGCTGAGGTGGCGATGGCATACCCAAGCCTTTGGTGCAGCTGCTTATCTGTAAGAACAGCAACAGACTGATAATGGATGGAAGGAACTGTTCAATCTAAGGGTGTTAGTTAACATCAAAGAAAAGGATTCTTGAAGAAAGGCAAAAGGGCGATGGATGTTGAAAAAGTGGAAGGCCTTAAAAGAGAGACTTTCCAAACTAGAGGTGTGTTCCTGCAACTGCAGCACCGGGGACTCCCATGGGCTTTGTGAGGGCGACTGATCATCAACTTCAGCAAAGTGCCACCTGGGTGTGTGAGTATATGGGTGTGTGAGAGAGAGCTCTCTTGATAGTTAATGTCTGTTTTATGTTTGTGATTTAATAAATGTTACATGCATAGTGATTAAAATCCAAATTTGGTATCCCTGTTGGAGTGACAGCCTTGTTGAGGGATTCTCTCTTGGGTATCTCCACTACACATTTTCAGATAAAAACGGATGGCCTAAACCATTTGGGCATAACATAGTTGCTCACAGTTTTGCCATTCAAATACATATGCACATGTGCATGCATATAAACACCCTGTATTTCTCTGCTTGGATGCAAAGATATAAATATTAATTAAGTTGGATACTTAAAGATCAAGGTGAAATTTGGGGATTATTCCTTCTCACTTAGGGAGAAAGAATAAAGAACATGTCTTCTAGTTGTGAAATTTCCTTCTTCAGAGGTTTTTAAACAGAAGCTGGATGAACATCTGTTGTAAGTGCTTTCATTGTGTTTTCCTGCATGGCAGAGGGCTGGACTGGATGGCCCTTGTGGTCTCTTCCAGCTCTATGATTCTGTGATTCTAGCCTGCTTGGTTCTAACCAGAAGGTCGATGCAGAGCAGAGTGGAGGGTGAGCCCTGGCATAAAAACAATTAAGGAGGAAGGCGACTAAGTAGATATTATATTTCTAAAAATATTTATATCCTGCTCTGTATCCAAAGATCTCAAGGTGGCTTACAGTAGAAAACATAGGCTCGTTACAAACGGGCCTTAAAGTACGTGATGAGCGCATACTAGGGTTAGAAAGGGGCATCCTTTCTGGATGCCCCTAACCCTAGTACGCGCTCTGCACGTAGAAAATGGCAGCGGCCGTTCCACATGGCCGCTGCCATCACTACGTCACGACCGTGCCGCCTCCAAACGAGGCGGCGCGGTTGTGACATATTGTGGCCGCGCCAGGGTGCCTAGGGCACCCTTTCCGTGACCCCGGAAGGAGCTCCGCTTCGGAGCTCCTGGCTTTGTGTCACTGGGCGCAGCCTTCAGACAGCTGCGCCCAGCAACGCAGAGGAGAAAGGGGCCAAGAGGCCCCTTTCTCCTCCTCCCTGCTGTTGCGGGGTGTCCTTGGGGCTTGGAGCCCCAAGGACACCCCTTTCCAGGCAGCAGGGAAGCAGCGTTTTTCTGCTTCCCCGCGGCCTGGAAAGCGGCGGATCGGGGCCTCAGTGGCTGCCGCTCTGGCTCCTGAGGGCCCGATCCGGTGGGGAAACGGGCGGGTGCAGGCCGCCGCTTTTCGGTGGTCTGTAACCCGCCATAGGCTCCCATAAAGGATTTTTGCAAGCTGCAGCAGCAGATCAGTTAAACTTTGCAAACTGTAGCAATCTACTGCTTTTCTAGTTCAACTGGAGATTTTCAGACAGCCCTTTCCTTTTTCCCAGAACCAAGTCCACCAAAACTGGAGAATTTGCATCCACATCTCCTGCTTGGAGATGACCCAGGGCCCAGGCCCTGAGATCTGCAATTCTATGTATACTGTAATAATAAACTACACTTCCTTGAATATACTACAATTCATGG
Organism: Sceloporus undulatus; assembly: GCF_019175285.1. Lineage (NCBI taxonomy): Eukaryota > Metazoa > Chordata > Lepidosauria > Squamata > Phrynosomatidae > Sceloporus > Sceloporus undulatus. Next base: position 63,490,381 of record NC_056524.1, on the reverse strand, counting down.
CACCCTTGGGATATAGATTTATTTTGTAGGACAGCTTGCTAGGGACTAATGAGGCAAAACAATACAAATAAATCCCATTTAATTTAATGGAGGTGTATTTCAAGATTTATAGGTGTACAACATGGGGACACTTTTTGGGACCACAGAAACAAATCCATACAAAGCAAGTTGAACTGGAATTAGTGCCCTAGACAACTGTCATTCTGAAAAACCAAGCATGCTCTTTATCTGAATCCTCCAGAATTCTTCCACTGCACAATTATCTTTCACATGTACTCATCATAGAAAAAAAACATTTTGTAGGACCCATCTTCCATGTAACCTATACAAGAAGTATAAACATCTAATTCAATAAGAACTCCGTAAATATTATATATGAGCAGGTTCCTTCTCCACACTTGTATAATGCACTACACAATGAAAAGGAGTATGTTTGATGCCATGAACTGGCTTCACTCTCACAGTGGCCATATGCATAAATCTTTAGTGGCTTTAAAACACACAGAGGGAAAAGTTTGTTAGCCCAAGTTTACTCCTGCAGTCTGTTAGAAGCCCCTAAATTTTTGCCATGATTTGCCAGACTATTTTTAAACATCCCCCACCATCCACACACAAAACCCCTCTCCATGTACTTGGCATAACTGCTTCTGAGGGTAGGACCAGATCCAATGGTTTTAAGTGACAAGATGGTAGATTTTAATTCAGTTAGAAGGAATTTGTTGACACTAAGAGCAGTTCAGCAATGGAACCAACTAGCAAGGAGATGATGGGGGTCTCCTTTTTGCTGTACAGTAACTACCTGCTGTGGAGATTCCGGTTGGAGTTCCTGCAGTGAACATGAGAAGTTGAAGGCTTTCATGGCTAGCATCCATAGTTTTTTTTGTGAGTTTTTCAGGCTAAGTGGCCATGTTCTAGAAGAGTTTATTCCTGACGTTTGCCTGTATCTGTGGCTGGCATCATTTGATGGCCTGAGGCCCCTTCCAATTCTTATGATTCTATGATTCTATATGTGTGACTGTTTATCCGATTGTTATCTGATATTTTATTTTATTTTATTGCTGATGTTCTCAATCTGTTGCCTCCTTATTTTATCTAATTCTATCTTGTATTACTATCTATTGTTTTATATGTATTTTGTAGAATGTATGCCATTGGCAGGTTTCATTTTTATTGATTTTATTGTCTGTATGTACAGCGCTGTGTAACTCTACAGTGCTATATAAATAATAATAATAATAATAATAATAATAATAACAAAAACAACAACAACAATATAATTTGGTAGGGTACTTGGAATTCTCTGCTAGGGAGTTTGGGTGAATGCTTTATAGCTTTCCAGAAGAAAATTCTCAGTAGTTCACCAAGCTACAAATGTCAGGATCCCATAGGATAGAGCTATGACAAGAGATATCAAACTGCTGTAACTGTTTAGTGTAGATTCATTTACTTCACAGTGTTGTTGTGAGGAGAGGACAGGAAAGTATGCTGCTTTGAGCTCACTGGAGGAAAGACAGGATATAAATCAAATCAACACCATCTACAAGAAAGTCATTGCTAATGACTTTTAATCTCTGTCCAGCATTCAGCTGCACGCATTATCACTTCCACCCACTGCTCTGACCACATCTCTCCTGTGTTGGCATCCCTTCACTGGCTCCCTCTCCCTTTCCGCATTCAGTATAAGCTCCTGCTGTCGACATTTAAAGCCCTCCATGGACTGGCCCCTCCTTACTTATCAGACCTCCTTTCTCCTCACCTTCCCACCAGGGCCCTCCGTTCTGGTAGTCAAGGGTTCCTGTCCCAGCCCAGGATTTCCTCTGCCCCATCCCGGATTCGCCCCTTTTCACTTGCTGCCCCTCACTCCTGGAACCTTCTTCCCCCACAAGCAAGAGCCATCACTTCTTTAACTAGCTTCAAAACGGAGTTGAAAACCATCCTGTTCAGAGAAGCCTTCCCAGGCATTGCATAATTGTCGCTTACCATTTGATGTTCTTTTAGTGCCTGTTTATCAAACCATTTCCTGTATTGCTATGTATTGTATATGTATTATCCTACTTGAGAGTATGTATTTTCCCTGGATGAAGATTAACCTTCCATTTTGAAGCCAAGCCCTCCCTCCAGTCCATCTGCCTTGGTCCAGGCCTCGGAGGTAGAGAGGAACTGCTGGACCTCTTACCCTTTCCTGCCACCACTCCCTTCTCCTTCTGTGTCATGTCTTTTTAGATTGCAAGCCCGAGGGCAGGGAACCGTCTAACTAAAAAGATTGCATGTACAGTGCTGTGTAAATTTACAGCGCTTCATAAAGGTTAATAATAATAATAATAATAATAATAATAATAATAATAATAATAATAATTGCTATCTTCTGCATGTGGTATAGAGTAGTATCACCTGTTCCATTCCTGTTGGACCTCTGTTCAGTTCAGGAGAGACCCAGGGAGCACAAACTTTATTTCTTCCAGAGTTTCTACTGAATGGGTGAGGAGAGACAGGTAAAATAATGATCTTAACAGTACTTATGGCTGAATGCTAGGCAATTTCAGAAGAGTGTGGTAGGAACTAGTTATTGCAAAGAGTATTATTTAGTTTAATTGATCCCAGCTGGGCTTGGAAAAGATTCTGGTCCAAATCAGGGTGGTGCTTGCCAGCAGTCTGTCATATTTGATTGCTCACACTGCTATGAACTTGGCAAGGGGAGGCCAGTCACATAGCAAAAACTAAAACCTCCTCTGTATCCAAGCTTGCTTAAAAATGCAGAAGGACTGCCAGCTGACTAGTGAACTATTCTCTTTTCAACTTTGTTTTAAGAGGCCCCTGGTTTCTTGGAACTGGGGAAGTGATGTGCTGCTAAGCAATGAGATGTTCCACATGTGGAGCTGTGGGCAGACAAAGCTGTACTACAGATTGAGGCATCTGTTTTCATTAAAGCTCTGCTTACTTTGAATTAGGCCTAGCAGTAAGATCCACCATATGTTGCTTGGTGAAGGGGCACTCTGGGAAGACAAGCAATGTCTCCGACTTCATCACCATAGATTTGGAACCACCAATACAGCTAAATTGGCTATTTCTGGCTTACTTTAATGAAGTCATGTTAAAGTAGCTAACCCTCTGGCTAACTGTGAAACTGCATTTAGTTTTATTGCATGATGTTTGATAAACAGGGGACAATTGCTTGATGAGCAATGAATTTACAAGTTTCCAGATGAATAGCCTCAATAGACAATCAAAGAAGTTACCTCTGTTTACTGTGGGATGAAATGATCACAACAAAATTGTGCATTGAGCTAGGATTTATAAGATTTAATCTGACTATAATTTTTAAAAATATATTTTATTGATATCTACACCAAATATAATAATAAAACATACATAACAAACATAAATCTGACCATAATTTAAGGAATCCATGAAAATATAATTTCCCAGTTTCTTTTTCCCTAAGTAGCTTCCTGACCCACTTGGAAATCTGTAGAGAACTGCAATCCCTCCTTGAACAAAGTGGGATGCAGTATGGGTAGAGTTATAGGAATGAGGAACATATGAGCAGGAACAGGACCCTTGGTTTAGCTTGAAAATGCATTGTTTGTAGTGCTGCACCTTTGATTTAGTTTCCAAAGAGAAAGCCATGTTAGTGTGTCTCTGCATTAATTACAAAATGGAAGGGGGACAGAAGGAATGTAACAACACATTTGGGACTAATTAATATATTCTAGCATGAGGTTTTGTAGATCTCACTCCACTTCTTCAGATACACTGAGTGAGAGATACTAAAGCCATAGGCTTAAGGATGTTTAAGGTCCAAAACACACTGCAGAAATAATCTAGTTTAACTGCCCTGGGTCAGTACTAGGGAATCCTGGGAATTGTACTTTATTATCGCACCAGAGCTCTCTGACAGAGAAGGCTAAATGTCTCACAAAACTACAGTTCTCAGAATTCCCTAGCATTGAGCCAGGGCAGTTAAAGTGGTCTCAAACTGGATTAGTTTGCAGTGTGTGTTGGATCGTAGATAACTGTAGGAGTGGGATAAAATATAATAGGATGCAAAAAGATACAATGTGTGACCCTTGTCATAAAACTTCAAATAATTGTTTGAGATGATTTCAAGATCATCTTGCCAAGATTTCAAATAGCTAGTACTGTAGTAGTTTAGTTTGTAGTAGTGCTGCATGAAAGCAATTTGGGGTCTAAACCTTCTCTGAGGAGCATCTATTTGTTATATGTGTGATTGTGTGTACCCTGAAACCATTTTCTATTCATACCTATGCTAATGATTGGAATCTGTGAATATATCTCAGCTTAACTGTCATTTTTTCCAATTTCCTTTTTTTTTTTGTTAGCTTATTTGACAACTACCACCTGTATGTTCCATATTATATGTCCAAAAATGTTGAAAGGTTGTGCAACCAGTTTTGCAGTACTATAATTTCTAATTAATGATTTGTGCCAATTTATTCCCTGGTATACAAATTTGCTGAAAACAAGGTGGCCAGTATATATATATATATATGTGTGTGTGTGTGTGTGAGAGAGAGAGAGAGAGAGAGAGATGTCTTTGTATGTCTTTTAATCTTTATTTGTTTCAGTATATTGTAGCTCACCCTGAATTCCAGCACTGAGGAAAAGGTGGGATAAATAATAATAAATAATAAAATTTGGTGGGGTGGCATGTACTTGGGGGCCTCAGAGATGGTCCTGGGGACTGCGTGCAAATTGTGTGTGGTCTACTTCTGCCCTAGAGTCAACCTCCTCATTTCCCAGTGACCCCAGCTTTCAACTCTTTCAACTGAAAGAAAGAAAGACCAACTGGTAACATAAGCCATACACTCAAGTCTATGAAAGTTCATGCTACAGTGGACCCTTGTTATATGCTGGGGTTTGGTTCCAAGATCCCTCATGTATAACAAAATCCGTGTATGCTCGAGTCCCATTAAATATAATGGGGTCCCTTATAAAAATTGGAAAATCAAGGTTTGATATTTGAAATTTATACTTTTTTTTGGAACATTTTCAAACCGTGGATGCTTGAATCCATATATAAGAAATCCGTGTATAAGAAAGGCCAACTGTACTAGCTTTTTTCTTTCAGTTAGTCTCAAAGGTGCTACACAATTTGCGTACTGATTTTCCAGGCTAACATGGATATTTCTTTGAATTCATGCTTTCATGATGAAACTCAAGAGAATACTGTGACTCTCAATGATTCAATGTTCTCTTTAAACATAAATAAGTTTTATATCAACTGTTATTGTTGTTGTGTTCCCTCAAATCAGTTCCAACTTATGGTGACCTTAAGGTGAACCTAATATGGGTTGTTGTTGTTGTTGTTGTTTGCAAGATTTATTCAGAAGAGGTTTACTATTGCCTTCCCCTGAGTTTATACCAACTACAGTGCCCCTCTTTCATCTCAAAAAGTATTAGAAAGTATAGTTAGATGCTAATGTCTAATATTCTCTATTTTAGAAAGATTTCTTTTTCACCTTCCAGCTATAAATCCCTAGATTCTTGGAGAGAAAGAATTACACATTAGTTAGTTCAAGGCTGTAATTTATGTATACGATTGGTCAACAAGTGCACCAAAAAGAAGAGAGAGATCCAATCCACCTATTCCTGAAAGGCATCCTGTTCCTTAGGTTTTGTAGCTTCTTTGACCTGGGGAAACATTCTTGTAAAGCCAATATATTGTCATGGGTTTGAGGCTAAGTGTACACAAAAGTCATCCTCAAGAAAATGTTTTGACCACAATTCCATGCTTCTCGACATCCTGTCTCTACTTGATGCCTCAGAGGAAGAGGAAACTAAACCCCTTCCTAAACCACTAAGCCACAACTAGGGCACCAGAATATAAATCACAGGATATGCATTATGAATTTGTCCAACTCTGTCTTGCAGCTAATGAGGCTCTTTGTTCTGACAAAATACTATTGGCATCAACTGAAAAGTGTGATCCTCATCTCAAGTTTGTGGCAATCTAAGACACTGCTTTAAAATCAATAGATGTTCCAAGGGTGGAATCCTGTTATGACTTTAAGTGTTCTGACATATTTGATGACATATTTCAATTCATTTATGGCACATATTATGAAGGGGAAAATAGACTTTTGATTTGAGCTTATTTGACCCTCATTTCCTGAATCTGTTTATTGATCTAGCTTTAGGTTTGTATTGTTTTTCATAATTTATCTTCCTAAGTGTTACGTAATTAAGAGAACATAATGCGGTTACAAGTAATGAAACTTGGATGAAGAACAGTTGCTCTAAAACATACAGTATGCATACATTTTGGAAGTGAAAGTAACAACAACAACAAGATTGGAAAGCAATACTTGAAGGCTGTGATCCAAAATACACAAGAACTCAATGGAATATAACTGAGAGTACGCGCACACACACACACACACACACAGAGAACTGCATTGCTAATTTCTAGAGGTTTTGTTTGCAAATTATGGCTTTGGCCCACAGGGCTAGCCCCATTATGAGGCAGAGTGAAGCATGTCTTCTGGCAACAGATACAGGAGGGCAATAATGACAGCCTCCCTGCTGTTTGTGAACTCCTGTCTGTAGGGGTTGTATTTGGTGGTATGATAAAGGATACTACTGCTGTACTGAATAAAGACTGAAGTACTAGTCCAGTGAAGTTCTGTACATACTGGGAATGGGTGGTGTTTTGTCTTTTGCTTTGGGCTATAAATTTGGGCTAGCTCTTGCCAATCCAGAGATAAGGATACACAACAATGGGATGGTCCTGTGTATATATTTCTTTGCCTAACCACTGAGCACCTGGCTGATGGTGTCAATTCTGATGATACTGTCTATATGTAAGACATATGGAAACTGGATTCATGCAAGTTCTTCTCTTGCTTCATCAGAGAATGGAGACCTTCCTGAAGAATCAAATGATAGAGAATCAATCATCCATACAGTACTGGGTATGTAGATTTTCAGTCACCAGCAGGAACTGTGTATACTCTCCCACTACCCAATTATAGTACTATGATTCTACTTTCATTGTCATGGCAACATCCTATGGCATCCTGGGATCTGCAGTTTATTGAGGGATTAGAATTCTCAGCCAGAGAGTTCTAGTGCCTCTGACCAAACAACAAACCCCAATGTGCATACGATACAGACATGACAGTTAAAGTGAAATCATAGAATTATAATTATGTAATATGCAGGGGCTCCATAGACACAGCCCTGAGGGTAAGATTTGGCCATAAAGAGTATGCTTCTGTTTTATGTGGATTGTTCACAGTTCAACAGAGAAGGTGTAGTGTATATTATCCTCATCCATACATTGCCTTCAGTGGATCAGGTTGAATGATTAATAAATTCAAAAGAGGCATGAAGGACAGGCATTCTTGGATATTTCCCTAGGTCCACACTCTGCAGACATCCCACTGATAGGAACAGGTGAAAATGTGTTTGTGTGATGAGAACTTCCCCAAATCCACAGATTTCTTTAAATCTGGAAGTTTTTTCTTTTAAAAAAGAGATTTTGTCCCAAAGTCCATTTGTAGGGGACAATGAAACTGTTTCTGCCCTTCAAGCAGAATGCTTTGATTGCTTAGTTCTTAAACATTTTGGTGTGGGAATCCCTGAATATACAACAGTGTAGATCATGTTTGTGTCTGTTGCCTCTTTTTCTGATTGAGAGACTCCTCATCTTTAATGTTTACATGGGCAGATAAGTACAGTATGATCTTCTCCAGAGTGGGGTTAGCTACACAAATTCAATTTAGCTGACAAGAGGCAGGTGAGAATTTTATTCACTTACCTTTTGAGAAGACTATCCCAACATCTATAGTTTCTTCATATAGTGAGTGGGAAGAGCTTTAGATCTAAAATGCCTGAAGGTGGGAGAACAGTTCCTACAGGGGTGATTTTACTCAAAGGCCCGTAGTCCACATCTTGGAGCCAATACTTCATCAGTGAATGCTTATGTTAGACATATTTTCCCCCCAGTTAATATGAAAGGTGCTACTGGATTCCTTTATGTCTTCTTATGCTAAAACAGAATAAGATGCTTATCTGTTTGAATATACTACATATAAATTAATTTGATGGTACTTTCACTTATTAATGCTGTGTTCATGTCTCACTGTATGTTGATCCTATCATGGGGGTCTCTGGGGCTGAGAGTGCATGACTTGCTCAAGGTCACCCAGTGGGTTTCCATGGCTGATCTCCAGAGTCATAGTCCAATGCTCAAACCACTACACTATGCTGGCTACTCTATAAAATATAACACACACACACCCCACGCGAGAGATAGAGATAGCGAGAAGATAAGATAGATAGAGAGATAGAGCTAACAGATAGAGTATTACAGACATACGAATATAGAGATATATATATATATAGATAGAATACACAAAGTTTATATTCTATCTATCTAGGTTTATATATATTATATAAACCTGATAGCTCTACAGCTATCTCCTCTACAGTGGGGAGGAATCAGATTTCTGCAACAGCCCTAATTCCAATCTCTGAATTTTATCTTTTCTGAAGGAAAACTAATACTACTTGGGCAAATCTATTTGTTGTATGCATTTGGTTTTTGTCTAACTCTTTGTAGTGTGTTTTCCTTATTACCAGTTCTCAGTGTCTACCAAGTGTTTATTTCTTTATCCTGCAAATGATACTGGCTGTTTAGGGAAACATGATCAAGAGCTAAAGTGGCTAAATAATTCCAGACCTTGTAGCACAAACAATCATTCTTAAGATGATAAACTTCATTTTACAAGCCTTGAGTAGCCGATAAATTAAGACTACTGCCGTTTTGTATTATGCATATAACTTTACTAAAATATAGAATGTACATGCAATTTCTCGGATGTGTGTGTCTAAGTGCACTAACCACAGTCTAAAAGATAAAACTGCAATCAGTTTGGAGGAGACTGCTCTTTGTTTCTGATAGTTGTTGATCTTTGCTGACACCAGACATCTAATATGCATTGGCAACTCAGACCTACATTGCCATGTGACCTACACCAGGGAGCCATGCTCAAATGAGTTTGTAATTTTGTGACAATTTTACTGCCAAATTTCTGATAAATACACAGGATTTTGCTGGGGTTGCCATCTGATGTTTCATCTGTCTGGATTTCATGGTGCATGTTCTATCCCATACCATGCATTTACTATAGTTTTTCCTAGGGGTGCAGGGGCTTCTCCAACATGAACCACTATAAGGAGCCTTGAGAAGCCTCCTGTGACCATTTGTTTGCTGAATGATTCAAGGACAAATTGTTCCTATCCTGTGTGCATTAGATGCCACTATTTGAGCAGCTCAGCCAATCATGTGTATAGATCTAGGATTTAATAATTATTAATAAATTATAATGATAATTAATTACTCATCTCTCCCCATGGATCAAGAGGGGAACAACAGCAGTTAACAGACACATCGATCAGTAAAAACACAACTAAAATGCCCATCAATTTAAAAGGACAAGCATACAATTTAAAAGGGCAAGATATAGACATATTAAAACAATCCAAATTTAAAATTCATCATTTCATAGTTCATAAATCAGCTGGGTAAGCCTGCCAGAATAGACTGGTCTTTAATGCAGTTTTGAATTCAGACAGCGTATTCAGTTGTCAAATCTCTTCCGGCAGGTCATTCCAAAGTCTATTCTTCATTGAAATTCCATGGTTTCAGTTCTTCATTCTTGCACATGAGAGCAAAATGTTTCAAACATATTACAAGAATGTTTGTGCATTTTTTAATGTTGTTTTGTTTGGTGATGAATTGCAAAAATTTTGCTTGTACAACAACCAGTAACTGAGAATACCACAGCCCGGAGTTTGCAAGAGCTGAGAATGGTTGCTGGTAAAAGGATAACTTGGAGGCTTCCCACCAGTCAAAGCCAACTAGATGGTGGGTAACAACAAAAGTATTACAGAAAATACACAACAAAATGTTGTCCACAAATGTTGTATTTTCTGTAGAATACAGTGATTTCTCCATTAAAATAAGTTTTTTTTTTCCTGCAGATGAAATTTTTGAAAGAAAGCTCCTAAATGCCCCCCATATATATAAAAAAACATCCAACACTTTTCATATTATGTTGAGATGTAAATCAGCTCTTGTCAAGGATGAAGAAATTTGGAAATATTTCTTTACCTTCCTAGTCATGACAACAATCTGTCTTTATATTGCTAGATCAATTTCAGCTACCAAAGTCTGAAAACAATGCTGGAATGCTCAAAAGAGTGCAACCTTCCGATCTTTTGCGTAAGTGAACTCTATTCTTCAATCTTACATACAAAATGGAATCTGAATGTAATGTCGGAGCCACAGTCCATATGCATTCAGTAGCATTTATCTTTCACTCCTTGTTCTAGCTATACGTTTATTGTAACTGATTGTTTATATGGGACCGACACAGTGCTTTAAGCACTTGAAAGGAATAGGTAGACCAGTGATAGGTGAAATCATTGTCTTTCCATACATCTCCAAAGTTCTCCATCTTTATGAAGCCAGGACTTCTACAGAATACAGACATGTTGAACCCAGTTTTGGACCTCTAACAATGCCAGAAATAAATTTTGAACAAATGTTCATGTGACAAAATTCATAGATTTCCAGGCCTAGAGTGTGTGAAAGAAACTTCTGAGTGATCTCACTGGTAGCTTAAAAAACATTCTCCTTCAACAGGGAGGAGTGGGGTTCCATTGTTACTTGATCCCCCACCATGAAATAAGGAGGCCAGACATGTAAATTGGATGTAAATAAATGGGCCTTTATTAGACCTAAAACTTATTTAAGCCCAACTGATTACTGTAAACTTTCGAGACTTCAACTGAGGGTGAAATCCTGATGCGGGTTCAGCTGAAGCCAGGTGTCTTTACCTAGACTACCTCTTCAGCCTTCCCATAGGGCGAAAATACCAGACTCTGAGGGCAACTGAATCCCCGGATTGTATCCTCAGCCAGTCATAGGGAGGTAGATATGAGGCATGCTCTTCCAAATTCCCTTGAGTTTCCCTTCCCCAAAGGCTGTTTCACAAGCAGCCTCCATGGTTTTTGACATGTAAAGGCTGCCCCAATCAAGACCTTTCACCTCAATGGGGTGCCTGGGTGCACACCGATTGTTCCCCCACCCCCATTTAGGCCACAGATAAAGGACAAGCTACATCAGGATTGGGTCCATTGCGATCAAACAACAAGGACAGCAGGCAACTCCAACGCCGGCCTTGCTTGCCCAGCCACTCGAAACTTGCCCTATCTCCCAGACAAAGATGCGGCCCAAAATGGCTGTCACGAGCTTGACGAGCGGCCCAGTAAACCATACTGTGAGCACAAATCAGGACCCTCGCCTTCGAAGAATGACATCTGTGAACTAACAGAAACAGATATTAGTAAAAGGAATTAAAAATGAACTTTTCGCACATATCTCTTGTAGGCAATCGACTTCCAATGACCAATACGTTGAATCATTGGTGGCTCAAAATCCATAGCACCTGCAGTGGAAGCTGCTCCGATGCAAAATGAATGAGTACCGAATTGCATGCCCTTTACTCCCAAATTAGCAAGACCCCTAGAAGCCAATGCCCAAAACTGAAATTTGGTTAAAGGAGTCAAATCACAGTGACAGAAAAGGGGGTCAGATGACTCACCATGAAGGATAGTATATTCTTGCAATGCCCGCACTGGACAGAGTTCTTGTACAGAATACTGTCCAAGTGAAATCACTGAGCCCTTTCCTTCTTGATCGGTCTTAGACCTACGAATGTGGAGGACAGACGAATGCAATCTCGCAAAAAAGGCCGATGAGAGGGCAAGACATCTTAAATAGCTTAGGTCTGCCCCCTGTTGGCAGGTTGGGCCCATAAGGCCCCGCCTTTTATTATAATCCTGGTCTCAATTCATGGGTGGTCTCAAATATTATACCCAAGCCTGTAGTGGCAAGCCACTGTTTCAGTATCCATATGTTTGCAAAATGTATGCATTTGCCAGCTTCAATTTTTGCGTAAAACCAGGGACTAATGTGGCATCACTAATCCAAACATGTGCAATTTAAGAAGAAGAAGAAGAAGAAAAAAACATACCACCATACTTTTTTCTAATATTTTCTCTGACTCCAGCTCAGTAACTCAGAAAACATAATTGATTCCAAATTTCGATAGCCAAATCAATATCAATTTTCTGTTATCTAGTTAAAATATAACAAAATATTATTTTGATAAATATACTATTAGTATTTTAAAAACATATACAATGTGTGTTTAAACTAAAATATCTGTGACTATAACTGGAATATCATGCTTCATCAAGAGATACCCAACTCTCCTTTTGTACCTAGTGTAACCCCTTTCTGTTTTCTAGAAGCTTTCTTCCTGCCTGCAACCGAAGGTGTGATTTGGTGGCAGGGAAGTAGATGTGGAGATGAGGGGGGAAATTGGGGTCTTGATCCCCAAGTAAGAATTCTCCCCCAAATATAAATTTCCTTAAGTCCCCTAATTTCTAGCATTTTAATTCCTTAAAATTTCAACTTATTATTTAGAAATACACTTGCAATGAGCAATTTTTAATGCCTCACTCTTTGCAATGCTATACATTTGGAAACTGGAGGAAAATGTTATTGGAGAGGGATAATTGTTATGGGAGGGCAATGTTCCTCATAGTTACAAACCTGGTAGAAGACTATGGTCTGAATGTTATGGTTTGAAGTTACAGGTGTGTAGATTTTGTTGAATATTAGAAGGAACTTCTTGACAGTAAAAATGGTTTGTCAATGGAAACCATTACTTAGAGAGGTGGTGAGATCTCCTCTGGATGTCTTCAAAAAGAGACTGGACAGCTACTTGCTGGGGATGCTATAACTGGAGATCCTGCAGTGAACAGGGGGTTAGTTTCAATGGCCAATAGGGACCCCTCCCACTCTACGATTTTATTATTCTATGTATGTTCCAGATTTATGTTTGGTTTCTGTTTCTTCACTATGCTCTGAATCCAACTGGCAGTTGGAAAAGAACAGATTCTTTGAATCTACTAGTGAATGAACACTTATGTAAATTTCATTGATTTAATGGGATATCTCCACTTTGTTCTAAAAGTAGGATCCAGACTGTTATCTGTATAACTTGTGAGTTTTAGAGCTACCAAGTTTCAGTTTAAAGTTGCCCTGTCCCACAATGCAGAAGTAAATATAACCTGTCTAAAGGGCCATAAAGCTAGCTTTTGTGTTTTTTTCAAGGTTTGTTTAGTCACTATAAAATAATTTACTATTGTTTATATTTTACTAGCAGAAAGTATCCATCTTCATGTAGTATCAATTTGATAACACAAAAGTCTTTAGAATAGCCCTTAGTTTCATACACCATAGACAAAGAAAAAATCTACACAGCTGTCAAGGCTGATCACATTGTTCTCCTCCTGTCTGAAATAAATTGGGTAGATTGAACAGTCATGCCTCCTGGATTACTGTATATACATAATATTATTATTATTATTATTATTATTATTATTATTTATATCTTCCCGCCTCTCCCAATGGATCGAGGCAGGATCACAACAGAGTTAAAAAAACAGTTACAGTATTCCAACATTAGTTACCGTGCAATTAAAAACCACAGCTAAAAACATAAAACATCAAGTGTAAGATATCAAACATTGTTAGTCAATCGTGGGGTCAGATGCTCTCGTTGCGTTCCGATGGTCTTCATAGGAGGTCAAGAGGGTATACACGGTGAAAGTGCTCTGTCTTTACTGCCTTCTTGAAATTTTCCAAAGATGTGACAAGGCGAATCTCCTCGGGGAGTCCATTCCATAGTCTAGGGGCAGCTATAATGAATGCTCTTTGGGAAGTGGAAACTTGTCTGGATGCTGATATCTCTAACAAGTTCTTCCCACTTGTTCTAAGAGTGCAGGGCAGATTGTATAGGGAGATGCGTTCCCATAAGTAAACCATGCCCAAGCCATGTAGGGCTTTAAAGGTGATAACCAACACCTTGTACTGTGCCTGGAAGCTAATTGGGAGCCAGTGTAGATCTTTCAAGATAGGTGTTATACGGTCAAGTCTCGAAGAGCTAGTGACCAACCTGGCTGCTGGATTTTGCACTAGTTGAAGCTTCCAAACTTGGTACAAGGGTAGCCCCATGTAGAGCGCATTACAGAAAGCAAGACAAAAGATTACCAGACTTGACTATAAGCTGACCTCATATATAAGTCAAAGGAAAATTTTGGGGCCAAAATTATGGATTTTGACATGACCTGTGGATAGGTTGAGTGCGAAACTTGGAGGCTCCCTTAGTGTGTGTATGTGAGCGGCAAGAGAAAAACAGCAATCAATATGAGGCTTAAGTGTTTCAGGCTTCAGTCAAGAGACAGCGAAGCACCAAGTGGGAGAGGAACTGTTAAACAAACAGCAATCAATCCATCAATCAATCACGAAAGAAAGAAAGAAAGAAAGAAAGAAAGAAAGAAACTGCATGGAGAAATCTGAAGGAGCTGCTATCACATTACCATACTGTCTCATAAATACAGTAAGTCGATTTAGGATTTGGTGATCAATTTTTGGGAATAAATGTTTAGATTTATAGAGTATATACATCACTCCTGCACCATATGTGGGCTCACCATATGCAGTTTTAACCTTATGCAGAAGGTTAAGCCACTGTAAGGAGGATGGCACACACGCCCGCAGTGCCCACACTGCGCCAAATGTGGGAACACTCCCCCATGGAAACTAATGGGATTTGAGCTTATTTGTTTTTCCCCATATGTGAGGAGGGGGTCCAGAACAGATCCCTACATATGGGGAGGGCCTACTGTTTATAGTACTCCAGGTTTGTTGTTCTGGGAAAGGGAGGCTTTTCAACAGTATGGTGGACAGTATACCAAAATAATCCCTGTGTGTTGCTTTGGCCATCTATTTAAACTGTAAACGGTTGGCCCATGGAATTGATTTTTTTATAGATTACAGTCACTCCACCTTAATCCCCACTAGTCTGCTGTACTATAGAGTTTCAATAGTCCAAATAAATACTTATTGCTTAGACTCTAATGCCACACAAACACATCTTCAACTCAGTAGGGCTTATTTCTGAGTAGATATATACAGTCTGCCCTTTCTTTACACAGGGGATCCGTTCCAGACTCCCCCGCACAAAGCGAATTCTGCCTATGCTCAAGCCCCATTTAAATGAATGGGGCTTGTGCATGTGGTGGCGTGGCAGTGCATGCGCGCCATGGGCATGCACCCCATTATTCCCTATGGGACGCGCTGCCCCTTCTTCCAGTGCATATGCCACGTAAAGCGTGCCCACATATGATGCGGGCGCACTGTATACGATTGTGTTGTTCATAAAAAATTGTCTTGATATCTACCAAGGAACCAACCATACATATACATTTAAAGTTGATTTATTTACACTCCTGCAACTCATGGATTAACCAAATCTTCATAGATATTTCCTAGGTTGGAATTTGATGGAATTTTCAAATATGCTCTTTTTCTAAAGGCATTTCAAAAGACTTCTTCCTGAAATGGCAAAGGAAAAGAAGATCCCAAGTATCCAAAGCCAAATTTTACTGTCAGCTGGATCATCTCTAAATCCTTGGAAGAATCTTCAATCTATCTGGGAAATTTATCTAAGAAAATTTTTGCAATTGCTTCAGCATGTGCTAATTGAGACTCCAGGACACTGTGAACTTAGAAAGCTTTCCCACTTCATAGTACTAAACACTGTGCCATATTCTTACCTTCCATTTTGCTTTTCTAAAGATGACATACTATAAGCATAGCTGAAAAGTGAGGAAACAATACTTTCATTTCTATTGATCTAAAATATATGGCTAGATATGTTTGCAGTCTGTAAGTCCTTTAAAACTTAAATGATTGCTTCAAATTTCACTCAGGACTATAAATGATTGTTTCAGATTTTATCTATCCATAAATAATACACTTGGTGCAGCACATCAGTTTATTAAACACATACACACATACACATGCACACACACACACACTGCTGCCTGCCTTAGATTTTACTGCTTTTTGTCACTAACAGCCAATATCATTGTAAGAAAGAAAAAAGAAAATGAAAAATGATCACTTTGTTCTTAAATTACTTTTTTAAAAAACAAACAAGCCCACACTTGAAGGATATGGCCTCATATTTAGCTACCAGTCATTTGTTTCTAATTTAAAATTAAAACCTGTTAGAGAAAAAATAAAAAATTGTCCAAGTGGACCATCCTGAGCCACGTTTCAGTGTGAACACAGTGGAATACAGGACTTTTTGTAATATTTACTGTGATCCCAGATGTTAACTAAGAAATTATTAACACTTGCTGTATCTATAAATATTAATTTAAGTGGGATTGGAAGAATTCAGTCATTTATATACCATCTTGTGTTCCAGTAATGGAAAATTATTTTGGTTTTTTACATTTATGAATAATGTTACCAGCAAGCTGTGAATGCTTGGTATCCTATACCCTATTGAAATAAGAAACATATATCTGCAACAGTAGGAGAATAAGAAGCTTTGTCTGACCTGATATTGAGGAGGGAGCTAACTTGTTTTCTGCTGCTCCAGAGAGAAGGACCCGGAGCAATGGATGCAAGCTACAGGAAAAGAGATTCCACCTCAACATTAGGAGGAACTTCCTGACAGTAAGGGCTGTTCGACAGTGGAAAACACTCCCTTGGAATGTAGTGGAATCTCCTTCCTCAAAGATCTTTAAACAGAGGCTGGATGCTCATCTATTGAGGATACTTTGATTTAGATTTCTTGCATGGCAGATGGCTGGACTGGATGGCCTTTGTGGTCACTTCCAACTCTATGGTGCTTTCTGCACCGTCATTTGGGACGTCCGGAGGACGTCCCATTTTAAAAAAGGGGCGTCTCTTTTAGACGCCCCATGGCCTAGTACGGACTCCGTCCGTACAAGATGGCGCCGGCCCTTCTACATGGCTGGCGCCATCTTTGCGTATCGGACGCTTAGCGTCCGTACGCGTCGTGCCGCTGCTGACGTAGCGAGCGCGCCCCTGGCGCCTCGCTACGTCGCAAACGCGACGAAAAAAGAAGCTCCATTTTGGAGCTTCTTTTTTCGGTCCGCGCGGGAGTCGGGCCGTCTGAAGGCTCCGGCTCCCCTGCGGACCTACTGGCGGCGGCAGCAGACCGCCGCAAAGCGGAGGTCTGTACCCCGCCTATGATTCTATGAGCCCAGTATAGTTAACACTGGTATGGTCAAAACAGTGAGTGACTGAAACACAGCATTTGTTCTTTGAAAGAGGTTTTCCTGAATCCAGATGTGTGTATTTACAGATTCAGATTTCTTTTAAAAGTTAAAGGTTGTCCTTTGACAAGGTTGTCCAACCTTTGACAAAGTTGTCAAGTCATGTCTGACTGTAGGGGGCAGTGCTCATCTCCATTACTAAGCCAAAGAGCCAGTATTGTCAGAGACTACTGTATGGACCATATGGCCAACTGCACAGCATACTGTTTACCTTCCCACCAGAGTGGTACATTTAAAAGGACACATGTATGTAGATGAAAGGATACATACACACCCGTTCTCCATTCAAGTGACTCTAGATATCTATTTGCACAGGAAATCTTTTTCTGGTGCTTTCATATTGTTTGTACATGAAAGAATTTGAAATAATTATGTTCCATTATTATCTTAGTTGTTTTTGTTAACTGCCTTTACATCTTTCTCAACCCATGGAGAACCTATGGATGAGACATCTCCAAGCCCCCATGTCTTCAACTGCTTTGCCCAGTTCCTGCAAACTCATATTCGTACTCTCTTAATAAAGTCCATCCATCTAGCATGTGGCCTTCCTCTCTTTCTACTTCCCTCCACTTTTCCTAACATTAGTGTCTTTTCCAATGATTCTTTCCTTCTCATGATGTGTCCAAAGTATGACAGTCTAAGACTTGTCATCTTGGCTTCTAGGGATATTTCTGGCATGATTTGCTCTAGAACCCATTTGTTTGTCCTTTTGGCTGTCCATGGAATTCTCAGCACTATTCCCCAGCACCACATCTCAAATGAGTTGATTTTCCTCCTATCTTCTTTCTTGACTGTCCAGCTCTCATATCCATATATGATAATAAGTAATAGAATGGCTTGGATGATTCTGACTTTTGTGCTGAGTTCGTTCCTCCCTCTTTCATGTCTCCTATCTTCACTTCCTTTTAGGATCTTTTCTAGTTCTTTCATAGCAGCCCTTCCCATTCTTAATCTTCTTCTGATTTCCTGACTGCAGTCCCCGTTTTGACCAATGTTTGATCCCAATATGATAACTCTTTTAGTATTTCTATTTCCTCATTGTCTAGTTTGAATGTGTGTAAGTCCTCTGTGGTCATTATTTTTGTTTTCTTTATGTTAAATAGTAAGCCTGCCTTTGCACATTCCTCTTTGGTCTTTTTTTGTAGTTGTTCCAGGTTTGTGAGGTTTTCTGGTAGTATTATGGTGTCATCTGCATATCTTAGATTGTTGATATTCCTTCCTCCTATTTTCACTCCTCACTCTTCTGTGTCCAAGCCTGCTTTTCTTATAATATGTACTACATACAAGTTGAACAGATAGGGTGAAAGGATGTAGCCTTATCTGATCCCTTTGCCAATTGGCAACCATTCTGTCTCTCCGTGTTCTGTCCTGACAGTAGCCTCTTGTCCAGAGTACAGATTCCTCATTAGGACTAACAGATATGTTGGCACTCCCATGTCGTCAAGGGCCTTTCGTTATCAGTGCAGTCAAAGGCTTTGCTATAGTCTATAAAGCACATGCTGATTTTCTTTTGGAATTCCCAGCTATGTTTCATTAGCCATCATATGTTTGCAATGTGATCCCTGGTGCCTCTTCCTTTCCTGAACTCTGCTTGGACCTCTGGGACTTCTCTCTCCATGTATGGTCAGAGTCTATGTTGCAGAATTTTGAGTATGATTTTGCTTTCATGGGAGATTACTGCTATGGTTTTATAGTTGCTGCAGTCTCTTGTGTATCCTTTTTGTGTGTGTGGATGGGGATGTATATTGATTGCTTCCAATCTGTTGGCCATCTTTTTGTTTCCCAGTTTTTCCAAATATACTTGGGTTTAAATTAGCATGTTTCTAAAATGCTAATATAGCATGAAATTAGAAAAAACAATGTGATGTAGAGTAGGGGATAGAGTAGAAGTTTTCTCTGCCAATCATTGTTGCTCTTGATGACCTGTTTAGGTTACTATCCTTAAATACTGTTCTGTTGTTTTGATTTATTGAACATGACCATGAAGACTTTCACATTTGCCTGCATCGCTGCAAAATCGTCCTCCAAACGGAGCTAAAAGGGAAAACAAACCTCTGTGTCTGAAAGCCTGGGATGCTGCTGAAACGCCATGGAAACGTGCCTCCCTCCTTTGCGTGCCTGAATTGTTCCTGGGGAGAGCAAGTCTTCTGAATGCTAAATTACAGTGGTACCCCGGGTTACGAAATTAATTCGTTCCGCGGTTAATTTCGTAACCCGAAATACCTTCGTAAGCCGAATTCCCATAGGCGCTAATGGAAAAATAGCTCTCTGCTGCCCTCCGGTGGCGGAAAATAGCGCCGCGGTTTTTTCGTAACCCGAAGAAACCTTCGTAAGCCGAAGCAATAAATCCCTATGGGATTTTTTCGTATCCCGAAAAATTCGTAACCCGGCGCATTCGTATCCCGGGGTACCACTGTAGTGTTCAGAGAAATTCCTCTCCCTGTGAGGCGATTCAGGCACGCAAAAAAGGGAGGCATGTTTCCATGGCGATTCAGCACCATCCCAGGCTTTCAGACACAAGGGCTTGTTTTCCCTTTTAGCTCCGTTTGGAGGACGGTTTTGCAGCGATGCAGGCAAGTGTGAAAGATGATTAATAGGTTTTAGAAATAAATTACATTTATGAAATTATTTATGAAAAATAAAAATAATTTATGAATTATGCACATTCCTGTGTTTTCATATAACCATGGTTTCTGTTGATTGTTGTTTGTTGGTTAAGTCACAGATTGGATGGCATAACTTACTTTTCTCATTTGATGTGTTTCTCTCACAGTCCTTTTGTTGGTTCATGTGGATGTGCAGGTGGGGAAACAAACTAGAGAAAAGCCACTTGTTCACCTATAACACTGAAGTATGATTTATACAAGGCATTGCTCACAAGCCAACAACATAGTTTTAAACTGAAGTTTGTGGCTGCTTAACAGACTGTAGCTTGTTAGTATAGGCTAGTTCACATACCACCCCAAATTAGATTTCAACAATCCATGTAGTTGATTGTCATGATGCGTAAAGAGAGCTATAGCACATGATTTCAGGTTTGTAGTAATGAGGGCTATCATTTACTGCCTATGTCTATGAATGCAGAGTTGAAGAGGATGCACATCAATAAAATCTGTGTTGACTTCCTAAGTATGGAATCCATAGGTTGTTGTTCAGGTCCCATGGAAATCAACAAAGAAAGAGGCAAAACATAGTTGCAAATTACAAGATTGTTACTAATTTGTGGGATCTGAAACAATATTTTTAGGAAATAATTCGGTTTGATGTAGGTTGTATCATTGCACATTTACATAGGAATAGTTTTTACCAGAAGCAATAAGCTGTTGTTGTCTTTTTCAGAGCAAGAGAAAGTTAGGTTCTGCACAAGGTATGAGATCTTATACATTTTCATTTTTCCTTTACCTCCCATTATCTTGGCATTAATACTAGAACTAGAAATGTGCTATTTGATATTGGCAAGAACTGTAGTAGTTATTCATATAACGATTTAAAATAAATACTTGGGGGGAGGGGTCTCCACCTCTGGCATGTAGTAACATAGTAATGTGATTGGAAACAACTTTCTAAAGCTTTGTGAGAGTAGTGAGAATTTTGTATAATCAGAAGTATGGAGGTGTAACCACATACACAGCTATGGCCTCTCCAAATTTCAACCCAAAGGTTAAAAGTCCCAGGTGACACTTGCTGTAGGCATTTGCAGGATATGCTGATCAGTCATCAGCCTCCTCTTTCCTGAAGAAAAGATCAAAAAGCAAAGATGCTATGCTATCACATGACACCATCAAAGATGAGATTTTATGCATAACTTAATGTTTTTCACAGTCTAAATTCCTTACAATTTAACCTGTATTTGTTCTGAACAAAACATGCTAACTCTTGTTGGAGAGTTTCATTTTTAAGTAACCACGTACTCAAAATGGGAATACCTTTGCTCACATTATGTGTTTCTTTTATATAAATTGCTAACTTTCTAATGAGACAAAAATGTAATTAATTTGCCTTCTTAAAAAAGGCGTTATGAATTCTCCCCCTCTTTTCATCTGCTCCATTAAGGTGATTAAAATCATTTTCATGTATTGCCAGCGGATCTTTTTTTTTTTTTTTTGAAAGAACTATTGTAAACACTTAATCTCCTCTGTTTATATTATTTTCACTGTATAAGGCTGCCTTTTCACAATAACATTGCTATCTCTAGGACTGCATTGTTTGTTTCAGCCTTTACATCAGTCCTTTCATCTGTTTCCAACATTTGCTTTAGAAAGGATTAGAATGATTATTTCAGGAATATTTCACTCTCCACTCAAGTAACCTGGTTATCAGCACCACAGCCTTTTTCTATATCATCACTTCTTTTGCCTCTTTCAGCCTATTGTTGGGTGTTTTGTGTCCTCTCCATGAAGTTCTGTCAAAACTACTAAACTTTCTAAATATTTTCTTTAGTTATCACACATTAGTTTATACTAATGAGTGGAGCCTTTTGCTTCAGCCATCCGTTTCAGTTCTTAACCTAGATCCAGTTATTGAATTTGGCTTCCAACTCTCCCAACTAGAGTAGATCCATTCACCCAATGGAACTTACAAACCTATAATCAAATTGCCATTGATTCAATACCTTGGACTAACAACTGGATTTAGAGACTTTGGGTATAAACCGAATAGTATAATAACATCACTATTCTACCTCCTCTGTCGGTAATTTTTTAAACTGAAATATGATAACCTTCTCCATTCCAGTGATCTTGGGCCATCATACAATAATCTCATCATAAACAAGTAGGACAATTTAAAATGTTAAAACTGTAAAAGATGATGTAAACATTATAAACTATATTAAACCAAATAGCCAATTAAAACAAGTTCAATCAATTTAAAATCATGTTCATGTTCAGATTGGATGAAGTAATTAGACTTTGAAGACAGCACTGGGATATTTCCAGCAGAGCATATATTTGTGACCCAGTGTTAGTCTTTTGTACAGAAGGATCTAGGCTCAGTTCCTAGCACCTCCTATTAAATATAAAGGAACTGCAAGCCAATCTTTTATCACTCATATGATTGTGTCAGATGATAGCTGCCTTTTTGGCAGGTGTTAAAACTCTTTAAAATAATTAACAGAAAATATACATTGTACATGCCTTGGTGACCCATATATCCAGTAGCTGGAACTTTATGGATGGATAGGTAGATCAATTTACCAGACACACATTGATGTATATCTTGCAAAATGGGAGACCAAATACTACTCCTAGGAGCTATAGTTGGATTCAAGATCTTTCTTGAATTTTACATGGACTAAAAATCTGTGTTCATGAGAGTAAGAGAACATCACATGGTATAAATCAATGAATCACTATATTATATTTCTATTATAAGTAAATTCTTTAAGTAAAAACATATGGCTGCAAAATATGAAGTTGGGGTGGCATGGGAGGTAGGGAGGTAATGTACACTTGAAAACTATATAAGCTATCAATGTAAAAAGGCATAAATGAGCTCAGCAGAAGATATACACTACATTGATTGGTATGCTATAGTCTGATGGACTTGTGCAGTGCAAAAGAGAATCAAGTTGAAAATGAGAGTTACATTCTGAAAATACAATCTGCATCATAACTAAGAACATGGAGATATGCATTGTAGGAATGTTTGTCTGTTGGTTCTCCTCTTAAAGCTAACTGATTTTAAGGGCTACATGTCTACTTGATCAAACTATGGCGCGTTACACACCACCATTTCGGACGTCCTCAGGACATCCCAGTTTGAAAAAGGGGCATCTCTTCTAGACGCCCCTTACCTTGTTACGGACAGAGTCTGTAACAAATGGCAGCGGCCGTTCCACACGGCCGCTGCGATTTTGACGTAGTGGACACTCTGCATCCGCACGTCGCGGCCCGGAAGTGACGTGATTTTCGCGCTCCTTCTTTGCAACGCGGAGGAGTCGCGCATTTTGGCTGCTGCGACTCCTCTGTGCTGCAACCGGCAGCGGCCCGAGAAGGCCCCTTTTGGGCGGTCTGTAATGGGCCCATTTGATCTTGGGTGGAATTCCTCCCCATTGGCTAGGGTAGTTACTGCTGCTGGAAGTTGCAATACATCAGCATCTGAATTTCCAGGCAGAAAAAGACCATAAAAAACGGTCACCCGCTAGCCAGGCAGACCGTTTTGCCGCTAGAGGTGGCAAAAACTACAAGCCCCAGTATGCACTGGGGCTTGCCTCGGCTCCCTATTGGTGCGTGGGGCGGAAGGGGTGGTCCTTCTGCCCCGTGACGCTCTGGGAGTCGGGCTCAGTGGTGCGGAGCTTCCGGTCCTCCAGGGCAGCCCATTGGTTGGGCTGCCTTGGAGGAGGAGTTCTGCAGCACACGTTGTGGGGGCGGGGCTTAGGCCTATATAAGGCCGTGCTGCAGGCCCCGTCCCCCAGTCGGTGCTTGGCTTCGCACAGTGCGGAGCCAAGCTAGGAAGGGAGGAAGACAGGAGCAGCTTCCCCCGCCCACCCATCGCTGTTTTGTGGGTTTTTTGTCACAATTTGGGGTGGCAGCATAGGCCAGGTTCTGCACGATGTGGTACCAGGGCTATGGAGCTCTGGTTGGGAGTCAATAGGTACCCGGGGGCGAATAGGGCAGGCGTATGGCCATTGCGGGGGCCATAACGCAGGAGCGCCTCCCGGTGACTAGGGGCTTAGTGAATATGTGAACGCATGGCATGTTTTGCAGTCAAGTTGTGTTCCTTAGCCCCTAGGTCATCCCAAGTGCTTGGTGGGTGCCAGGTTTTTGGATAATCAGACAAACATGGGGTTGTTTAATTTCGCAGATCCTGACCTCATGCTTGGTGCCAACCCTTACCAATTGCTTGCTAATAAAGTTGTGGCCTTTCTTCCAAACTTGTTGTTATGTGTGGTTATTTGCAGCAGAATCTGAGGCAAAGCATATTGAATTTATGTTACTTTTTTTCGGTCAACATACCGAAACCTAAACATCTGTTGGGAATCTGCTCTGGGGCTGCCATATTATCTGACCGAGAGAAAAACTGGTTGGGTCAAATTGTTTACACTGGCATTTTCTATGGCTACCCCATCATTTGATGGCCTTTCTTTCTTTCTTTCTTTCTTTCTTTCTTTCTTTCTTTCTTTCTCTAATCAATAAGAGATGAAAAACTTTTACCCAGAAGACAGACCAGAAACCAGAAGGTCACAGATGCCGAAAGGCTGCAACTCTTGTGCAATCTCAGGGGAGAGCTAACATGCTCTACTTACCTGAGCTGACACTGGTGATGTGCGAGCCTATTTAGGTTTGAATTGCAGCTTTGTTGAGTAAATTCCCAGTCACTCTCTCAGCTTAATTACATGCTTGGAAATAGAGGCTAAGAACAACTGTAAAACCTATAAAACTCCACTGTAATTCTTCCAAGTTCTGATGAGGCAAATGGGTGATTCTGTTACGCTGTGAAATATTGGAACAGAGATGAAGATGTACTTGTTTCCTCAATATCTTCTTTCACTGTTTGTTTGAAATTGCATCAGCTTCTATCCAAATTTTCCATGTGAACTGATCTTGAACTTATCTTCTATTAAGGAGAGAAACTGAGGTGAAGATGATAGATAGATAGATAGATAGATAGATAGATAGATAGATAGATAGATAGATAGA
>NC_056524.1:63423210-63465472 GCF_019175285.1 Sceloporus undulatus | reverse complement strand
GGACAGATTGTAATAATAATAATAATAATAATAACAATAATTTATTTATATCTCGCCTCTCCCTGTATTGGATCGAGGCAGGTAACAAGATATCAATCAATCAATCAATCAATAAATCTTAAGATTTTGACTTTTATTAAAACCAATGGCTCATTCCTATATATATTATTTAAGTGTCATGGGAAATCCGAGTTTGTAGTACAAAGTCTAACAAAATATTTAATTAAAAATATTTAATTAAAAAACATATAAAATTGTCATTTCAAAACAAGATTATAAACTGTACAGTAATTTGCCCTTATGAGGTTGGTGTCATTAAGAGGTGCAGTAGCTAGTATCAAGTATCTGATAATTTAAGAAACAAGAGCTTGGCCCCCACAAGCTCTCTTTCTAGCCTGCACTGGTTGACACCTCAGAAGAAGGGTGACACCCAAATGAACCCTCCTCTCACTGTGGGTTGAGAAGAGGTTAAAAAACAGCTGAAAAGCAAAAGTAAGCTTTTAAACAGTTCCAGTTTTGAAAAATCTCAACTCTTGCCCTATTTTCTATCTGGATGTGACTCACAGCAGATCTTCTCTGTGTGCTTGTGTGTGAAGTTAATTGCTAGTTTGCAAACATTGCTTACTCCTGATATAAACAGTTATGTTTCTCTTTTGCTGTGTAAAAGGAGCTCTGACATATTAAATCTTACCACTGTGTTTTTGAGTTCTTAATTGATAATGAAACAAAGCGCTCATTGTGATCCCTTCACCATCCAGACTAAGGTGCTGGTATAAAGCAAATAATTTGCAGCACGAGCTAAGACTACAAAGTCAGATTTCCAGTACTTGCAAATCATGGAAGGCAGTTTCAAAAGTGATTTTGTGGGGCCAAGCTCTTGTATCTTAAATTATTACATACTAGAAGGAGGGAATGCTGAAATTTGAGCTTTCACAAAGAATCATGACCTGCTGAACTCTGCCGTGTGACTGAAGAAAGCTGTTCTTTGGCTACTCAACAGTAGAGGTAGAAAATCAGTAAATTCAGCAGTGATATCTAATTATTTGACACACATACTCTGGGAAATAACTGGAATAATAGCAGAACATATGAGTGGACTCTTAAAGCATAGCAGAAGCTGACAGTAGGAACATCCCTTAGAGCCTCACTTTAGCAATCCTGAAATGGTGAGAGGAAATTTTTGCCAGTTGTAGTTTGGGAGAATTCCCCCCCCCCACCACCCCCATATATATATTGCAATAACCTCTGAAGGTATTGGTCATTTGGAGAAAAATAAGTATAAGTAATGAAGAAGACCTAGATGTGAAATTTTCACTATATCAGAGTGGGCAGCTGTGGTGGGTTCACAGATCAATTTACAGCAGGCCACACTGCCCGAGTTTTGGCACCTGGTTGGCCAAATATAGAAACAGAAGTCCTTTCCAATATTGACTCCCAGGTTTTCATGAGGTTTTTTTTTTTTGTTTGTTCTGGTGGGGCATGTGTCAGTTATTTTAAGGTAAACCACTAGTCCTGGAAGGCTTGAGGAGCAGAGATTTACTACATTGGGCCATTTTTTTTCACTCTAGTTTTTTTGAGAGGATTTTGAGAGATCTAGACAAAGTGCCTGTGGGCCACAAAACAGTACATGGGTCATGCATGCATCATGCACAAGCCATCCAATTCTGACATCTGCCTTGGACTGATATGTGCAGATGATAATACTTCTTCCAAAATTTTTCAGGATTTGTCAAATTTCCTCCCATTTTAACAACAAAGTTCACTGTATTAGCAGGCTTACTAACTATATCAGCTACAAACATTTATATGCCAAAGTGTCTAATATTGCAGTCCCATCCATTGGAGATGAAAGGTCCCTTATGTTCAATGAGACTTACAGGTACCTACCTGCAAATAATAGGTCATCCTTAACATCTACTCTTGACATGTGACCTGGCATCTCCTCATTTTGCATAACACTCAAATCCATGTAAATTCAAATCCTCAAAGTAACAAATGAGAACCCCTAGCAGTGTGCACAGCTAGGGTCATTGTTTCTCAAGATTAAGTGGATTCTCTGGGCTGTGTTACTATTTTAATCACTTCTTTCATCCCTTACATGCTCTATAGTTGGGACCTAGTTCCTTTTTATATTACTTCTAAAAATAGATTGAATAATTCTAAAATCTTACTATGATTTTCAGCTTCTTGTGTAACTGATCCTCTTTTAATTATATGGCAAGCACTTCTAGTACCAATTTCTGCAAATCCCAAGCAATGAACTGCTCCTTCTAATTAGGGAGCATTTTTTTAAAGGAATGCCCTAGAAAAATATTTGGTCTTTTTGCTGAGCTATTCCAAAGCTGTTTAGGTCTATTATAGTTCTGGTAACAAGCCAACAAACAAAAGTTTACATAATTAAAAATAATATTGCTAGATTTTGTGTGCATTCTAAACTGCCAACGAAAATCTTTAAAAGACTAATAATCATAAACATTTTAATAAGGATAGACACAATTGGATTCTGCTCTCAGTGTTGGTAGAATGAGGAATAATTTTATATTAATAAGTGCTAAAAAATCAAATCTTCATGAAGAAAAATATACTGCCAACAATAATGCCCACATTAAATAAATGGCCCAGTTATCATTTCAGAAAGTTAATAGAACATTTAAAAAATGAAAGGGAGTTCACATTACACCCCCCCCCCCGCTTTCAAATTATGTAAGTATGGAAAGCAAAAATGTCTAAGAACAACAGCTAGGTGATCAGTTTATGTCTCCACATATTGATAAAAGGCCAAAGAGGATTGATATAAAATTGTAATTGATAAAAAGAAACTGAAGAAATGAATATTTCTAGAATATAAATTCTAGGCCCATGCCTATTATAACGGGAATCAGAAGGAAGCATATATTTTAGTATATAATATAATTTAGTATAAAATATAATAAATATAATATTTTAGTAACATAATATTTTTAAATGGAAGAAGAGACCAAACTCTCAATGGAAATCAAGATGACCAAGATGAGTCGGTCATACTTCAGACACATCATGAGAAGACATGACTCAGTAGAAAAAAATAATAATACTAGGAAAGGTGGAGGGCAGTGGAAAGTGAAAGACCGCATGTCAAGGAGATTACGGCCCTGAGCCTGCAGGACCTCAGTAGAGCAGTTGAGGACAGAGGGGCTCAGAGGTGTCTCATTCACGGGGCTGCCATTTGTCGAAGTCAATTCAAAGGTAACTAACAACAACAACAACAAACTCGTAATCTATTTTCAGAGGTTATTCTAAACACATATAGGGCAAAAACTGAGAATGAGGATAGTAGTATCCAAATAAGCTCCTCCCACAATGTCCACAAGTAGCCAGATGTAAGTTTGTTTAACCTTAGTTTTTTGTGGGTTTTTCGGGCTATTTTTTGGGCACATGGCCCGAAACCCCCCCCCCCCCCCCCCAAAAAAAAAAAAACCTATGGATGCCGGCCATGAAAGCCTTAGACTTTACTTTGTTTAACCTGTTTTGTTAAATTTAGTTATGAAGGTTTTGTGAGTGGGAACAATGATAAAGGTGGCTTCCCACTCATGAGAGCTTTGTACCCATGTTCAGGATACTCTAGTTATAGAGACTCATGTTCAATGTATGATGGTCAACTGATAATCAGTTACTAGGTGGGGGGGCATGTCATATGCACCACTCATTCCCTTGCCCACTGTTTTAGCCCTACATATGTTCAGTTGAAGGTCTCAACAGGATTCTAGATGAATGGACATATTCATCAATTTATCATAATACAAAACAGTATGACCTAAATGGAAAGGAGGGAGGGATCTGTGTGTGTGTGTGTGTGTGTGTGTGTGTCAGAATATTTCTAAAAAATAAAAAATAAATAAACGTATGAAACTGTGGCCTCAAACAGATGGGCGAAAAGAAGGGGTTTCAGGCTGTTTTGGGGGCATGCCCCAGAAGCTGTTGGAAACCAGTGGCATGGTCTTCTTGTGTAACAGCAGGCAAATTCACTGCCATTGTATAATGCAAACATCTGCTAATTTGTACTTCTCAGAATTCATAATTATGCATTTGTCATGGATCATTCAGTTGAGACTGAGACAAAAAGCAGGATGGCCAAATGTCTTACTTTTTAGTAGACATAGGGCCTGAACAGACAGGCCAAAATAAAGCTGCTTCGGGTCTCTTTGGAGGTATGCTCTATAAATGCTACATGCATCCTAAGAGGTCGGAAGCTGCGCCAAAGCCATGCTCCAGCCCTAAGGACTGGAGCACAGCTTTGGTGCAACTTCTGGCCTCTTAAGATGTGTGTGTCATTTAAAGAGCATACCTCCAAAGAGACCCGAAGCAGCTTTATTTTGGCCTGTCTGTTTGGGCCCATAAAATGTATAAAGAATCTTATAGTGTCTTTGATACTAACTGATGACAGCAGAATCTAGTACTGTATAACCTTTCATGGACTCCAGCCTGCTTTGTCACATGCATTGGGTGAAGCTTCTGTGGATGGACATAAATATCAATTTTCAGGGAGAGGAGTATGAATTTCAATAGAAATGTAGCATGTCAGTATCATGACTGAATAACATGTTCAGTCTCAGTTATGATAATCAAGAATTGTTTAGCGGACAACGGTGGGAGACAGGACCTACATACAATCTGAGATAAGCAAGTGACCATGTGACTAATGAAAGACGTTCTTGGAGTTTCTAAGGAGCCCTGGTGGCACAGTGGTTATGTGCACGTACTGCAGCTGCCACAGCATTGTGAGTTCGAACCCACAGGGCTTCAAGTTGACTGTTACAGACTGCCAAAATAAAGCTGCTTCAGGTCTCTTTGGAGGTATGCTGTTTAAATGATGCATGCATCCTAAGAGTCCGGAAGCTGCACCAAAGCTGCACTCCAGTGCTTAGGAGAGAGAAGGCTGGCCCAGTACCATCAGGGGCTAGCCTGAAGAAAGAGGTTCCTCCCTCCCTAACTGTCATCGTTCGGCCTCTGAGGGAGAGAGTAGGCTGGTCCAGTACCATCAGGTTAGCCTGAAGAAGAAGAGCCCTCCCTCCGGTCCATCTGCCTTGGTCCAGGCCTCAGAGGGAGAGAAGAATGATGGACCTGATTCCCTTCCCCCATCACCATTCCCTTCTCCTTTTGTGTCGTGTCTTTTAGATTGTAAGCCTGAGGGCAGGGAACTGTCTGATTAAAAATAATAATTGTAAGCCGCCCTGAGAGCCATTAGGGCTGAAGGGCGGGATATAAATACCTAAATAAATAAATAAATAAACTGTACACCACAGCCCCAATCCACCTTGAAGTTGCCCAGAAAAGGAGTGGCAAAGAGCCACTCCTTTTTGGGGCAGCAAAAAGCTGGCTTTGCTGCAGCCAGAAGCCAGCTTCATGACACTCTGGTAATGTGCGGCATGTAAGTGCCATGCTTCCAGAGTGTCATGAAGTTGTTCCTATGTAAATGGCCAGGCAGCTTCCAGGCAGCTTGGGAGCATGTGGCATGTAAATGTCATGCTCCCAAGCCACTCGGATAGTGGCACAAAATGATCGTCTGTTTTGTCTCCAAGTGAATGGGATATCTGCTAGTGTTTCAGTATGTGTGATGCACCAGGATCAAATCACGTCTTCCAGCCACTGCCAATGGACTGGAGTTTATGAATATATCCTAATACAGCTGTTTCCTATTCCCATTTGGTTTTTGGTTTTGGTTTCATTTTGTTTTTGTTTTTGCCAAGGACGGATTCTTGGAGATCTGATAGACCATCTAAAACACTGAAGTTTTCTACAACTGGGTTTTGGGTATTCCCATTCCTAATGTCCAATTTGTGTGGGCAGTCTTTTATTTGAAGGTGTCCTATATCTGAAAGGCCGTCCAGTCTGATAAAAACTGAACCCTCAGGTGAGAGAACAGAGGTCTTAAACTTGTATTAGCATTAAGCTAATGGACAGCATATAGATCATTGGTTCATATCTTACCCAATATGATAAGATGTATTTATGTCTATTGAAATTATAGCAATTATTTAAACATTTCAATAAGAAATCAGCACATGCTAATTTAATGCAAATCTTTATCAACCTCTGCCCTCCTTTATGAGGCTGTAATAATCGCCACCCCAGGATAGAGAGAGCTGGAATTGCTATTCTCGCTTGGTATGTTTGAATGATTTTAAAGGAAACAAATAATAATATTGGGGGTGCATCATCAGCTCACTATGTGTGGTTTCTCAATGCTAGGCATTATACAATTCTTTCTAACATTCTTTCTGGGTCTGGAGTTGGATGTAAGAGAGTCAAGGCAAGTGGAGGGCTTTTAGTAGGATTGTTTACTCAAGCATAAGAGAGAAGAGTGCTTAGTTTTAGATTTAATGAGTTTCATTTCTGTTCAGCTCTGTTAAATATCAAAAGTAGAGCTTCAGCTGAAGAAGTGAAATGAGTAAGCTATCTTACCTTATCTTGCACTTCAGGGTCACCCTCAGGTCAGCTGTAACATTGTCCAAAATGTGTAAACAAAAGTTATCCAGAGGCCACAAGTAATAAGCACATCACAAATGATTCCTTTGTGGAGGTTTTTTTTTTTTTTTTTACAGTTAATCTTTGATGTTGAGAGCCAAAAAATATAAAAAAGTGATATTAAGAAAGCCACTTCCACTTTTAGGATGGTTCCCCCTCCTAGCTTTCACATGTTAAAAAAATCATTTTAGGCACACCTTGGAACAATTACTTTTTGGACTACAATTTCTAGTAGCCCAAGCCAGTAGGATCATGAACTTGCTGGCTGGAAGATCCTGGGAAATGCATCTCTCTGTGTGGATAGACAGGATTCAACTAAACATTATATATATAATGCCATCAAGATTTTTCTTTCATTACTGTTCTTTGTTTCTAGCAACATCTTCCCACTTCAGGCTACTGTTTGTCCTAATGATATCATGAGGCAACAATATTGATTGGAAAAGACCATAATGCTCAGTAAATTTGAAAGCAATAGGTAAAGAGGAAGACCCTAACACAAGTGGATTGTCGATTTTAAACTGCATCAATAAAAGTATAGTGTCTAGATCAAGGGAAGTAATAGTACCACTCTATTCTGCTCTGGTCAGGTCCTACCTGGAATATTGTGATCAGTTCTGGGCACCACAATTCAAAAAGGGTGTGGAGAAACTGGAGCGTGTCCAAAGGAGGGCAACTAAAATGTTGAAGGGTCTGGAAACCATGCCCTATGAGGAACGACTTAGGGAGCTGGGGATGTTTAGCTTGGAGAAAAGAAGGTTAAGAGGTGATATGATAGCCCTGTTTAAGTATTTGAAGGGATGTCAAATTGAGGAGCAAGTTTATTTTCTGCAGCTCCAGAGACTAGAACGCGGAACAATGGGTGCAAACTGCAGGAAAAGAGATTCCACCTCAACATTAGGAGAAACTTCTTGACAGTAAGGGCTATTGGCCAGTGGAACAAACTCCCTCAGAATGTGGTGGAGTCTCCTTCCTTGGAGGTCTTCAAACAGAGGTTGGATGGCCATCTGTTGAGGATGCTTGATTGAGAGTTCCTGCATGGCAGGGGAGTTGGACTGGATGACCCTTGTGGTCTCTTCCAACTCTATGATTCTATGATTCTATGAACTATAGAAGCCACAGTGCTTAATTTGCAAGGCCTGAACAGTACTGCTAATCATGGAGACTTTTGGACTATGAGAAAAGCTTTTATTAATATGGTGTCATGATTTTATTCAGTAGGTGGCCATAAGTCAAATCTAACTTGACAGCATGTAACAACACAAAAAGACACAATACCACCATTGCCTTGCTACAATTTTTCACTGAAAATCCTATGCTGACCACAAGATGTCACTGATGGACTGTGTAGAATATCACAGTTTTAGAATGAAGGGGATTTCCTGACTTCTTTTGATTTTTTCCAAAAATTTAAGGTAGACTAGAAAGCTTTTACTCAAATAAGCTATGGATAAATATTAATACCTATTCACAAGGATGAGTTTCAGACTCTTGATATTTATAGAATGGTAGTGAAAGGATAGTGGTGGTGGGATTGCATGCCTCCATGAAGAAAGAGGCTATGCCAATGGCAGCAGTGCTGCTGGTAGGGACTGACCATGTCAGAGAAGCCTTTGCTCATAGAGGATTTCTGAGAGACAACAGCAGTGGCACCGTAGCTAACATTATACTGATATAGTCGGTAATGGGCTGGATGAGGGAAAACAAACTCAAGTTGAATCCATAGAAAACGGAGGTACTCGCAATAGGTACCCCTGGTCTAGGGAAAGAACTTTGTCACTCAGTCCTGGACGGGGTTACACTTTCCCTAAAGGATGAAGTTCACAGCTTGGGAGTACTCCTGGATCTGTCTCTACAGTTGTCAAGTAGATGCAGTGGCCAGGAGTGCTTGGTATCAACTCCGGTTGATACGCCAGCTGCGTCCCTACCTGGACCGGAAGGACCAGTGGTACATGCTCTGGTAATCTCTTGTGTTGATTTCTGTAACACGCTCTACATGGGGCTACCCTTGCACCAAGATCGGAAGCTTCAATTTGTTCAAAATATGGCAGCCAGACTGGTCACCGGTTCATCAAGGTTTGACCATATAACACCAATTTTAAATGGTCTTCACTGGCTGCAGATTACTTTCCGTGTGCAATACAAGGTGTTGGTTATTACCTTTAAAGCCCTACATGGCTTGGGCCCGAGTTACTTGCGGAAACGCCTCTCCCTACATATTCTGCCCCACACTCTTAGAATATCGGGGAAGAATCTCTTGGAGTCATATACAATGAGACTAATATGAAGTTGAAGGCTTTCATGAAGATGCCAACCACAGATGCTGGCGAAACGTCAGGAAGAAACTCTTCTAGAAAATGGCCACATAGCCCGAAAAACCCACAAAAAATGAGACTATTTCCACTTCCCAAAAAGCTTTCACTGAAGCTGCTCCTAAACAGTGGAAAAGTCTCCCAGAGGAGATCCGTCTTATTAGTTCCTTGGAAACTTTTAAGAAGGCCGTTTAAGATGGATCTCTTCCAGAGAGCTTACACACCTGATCTCCTATAAGAAATTCTGCTCTATCTCTTTATCTAAATTGAAATATCTCCCTCTTCTCTCGCTTTAGACAGTGTCATTTTAATTGTTGATTAACTAGTATTTTATTGTATTTTACTATGGTTTTTAATATTGTGATTGAGTTTGTATATTGTGTATTGACACTGAGTTGTAATCCTGCCTCGATCCACCTGGGAGAGATGGGAAAATATAAATAAAATTTTTATTTATTATTATTATTTTTATAGCTAATATATAGCATACTGATATACAGTGTGGTCTTGCCTTATGCGGGGGATCTGTTCTGGACCCCTCAGTGTAAGGCAAATACCGTATAAAATATAAAATATTTTATTTTATACGGTATAAAATACTGTATAAAGTAAAATATTGTATTTTACCATAGTAAAATACAATAAAATACTTGAAAATAATGGGGCTCATGCATGACATGTGGGGCGGTGCACGCATGCTATTGCAACACTGTCAGTGCGGCTACTGACCCCTTTCCAAACTTAGTTATATGAGCCTTTCAATCTGTACAAATATGAAAAAGTGTGATTTAAAAAAAACCCAAACCAAAATCTTTCCACAATGTAATTTCTGCATAGATGACTACATGAAATGTAATTTGAACTCCACCATATTCTGGAAAAAACTGAAGGATATAAAGAACTGGTAAACACTATTACAGTTGCAAGGAATTGTTCTGTAGCATATGCAATAACTAATCTGCCAGCATTACAGGCTCCTTTGCCTGTAACCATAACAAACCCAAAGAGAATTTATAGCATGGTTTGAGTTTTCAGTTGTAACATATACAATATGCCAGAAATTATAGTGTGAAGCAGTGAATGGGAAACCAAATGCTGCTTACGTATACCATAGCAGTCCTTTCACCTTATGAAAACATCTGAAAATTTCATTTTTATTTGTTAAGTATCATTGGAGAAGATACAACAGATTATTTTATTCCTTCTGTCTTGAAGTTGTTTACAGCTAGTGTTTAATGTACATGTTGAATATTGTTTTTCTTATGAATTTATCCTCTGTTAGCTTGATGGCAATAATATATATTCTCTCTCTCTATTTAGCAAGAGATGTCCATAACATCCTCCTGGCTGGGCTTCCTCTTTCTCACCTCCGTCATTTAATTTCTGTCCAGCATTCAGCTGCACGCATTATCACATCTGCCCACCACTCTGACCACATCTCTCCTGTGTTGGCATCCCTTCACTGGCTCCCCCTCCCTTTCCTCATTCAGTATAAGCTCCTGCTGCCGACGTTTAAAGCCCTCCATGGGCTGGCCCCTCCTTACTTATCAGACCTTATTTCTCCTCACCTTCCCACTTAGGGCCCTCCATTCTGGTAGTCAAGGTCGGCTGTCTCAGCCCAGGATTTCCTCTGCCCCATTCCGGATTCGCCCCTTTTCACTCGCTGCCCCTCATTCCTGGAACCTTCTTCCCCTGCGAGCAAGAGCCATCACTTCTTTAACCAGCTTCAAAATGGAATTGAAGACCATCCTGTTCAGGGCAGCGTTCCCAGGCATTGCATAATTGTCACTTGCTATTTGATGTTCTTTTGTTTTATTGAATCATTTCCTGTATTGCTATGTATTTTATATGTATTATCCTACTATAGAGGCCCCTTCCCCTCCACTACTCCCTTCTCCTTTTGTGTCGTGTCTTTTTAGATTGTAAGCCTGAGGGCAGTGAACTGTCCAATTAAAAAGATTGTATGTACAGCGCTGTGTAAATTTACAGCGCTTTATAAATAAAGGTTAATAATAATAATAAATAATGGTGGCCAAATATT
The DNA here is from genome assembly GCF_019175285.1 of Sceloporus undulatus. NCBI lineage: Eukaryota > Metazoa > Chordata > Lepidosauria > Squamata > Phrynosomatidae > Sceloporus > Sceloporus undulatus. Next base: position 63,454,615 of record NC_056524.1, on the reverse strand, counting down.
AGATACAAATCACACAACAAAACATATTTCCACCACATTATGTCTTTGGGATATAATAGGGACAAAAGGTTTATGGAGCTGGAGTCTTCTCAATTGCTAGCCAAAGTTGTCTACTTCTGGGAAGTGGAGTAAGGCTTTATTGTTGGCACTCAACTCTCTTTTTGAGTATGTCAGTGTTTGCTTGTATGTATTCATGCATGAGGAATCTTTCAACTTTTATCAGAAGTGGTTGGTGTAGGAATGGTTTGGAAATAAAAAAAAAATCTGGTGAAATAGCCCATTAAAAAACCCTTTTCCAATATAATAGTCACAGCATCATATTTTGTCTTTGCGAGTTCCTTATCAAATCATCCTGTGAGTCCTGGCTTCCAATGAATAAGATCAAAGTCTTCAATATCTGAGTTACCAAAATCCCAATAAATAATCTCCAAATGGCAGTGAAATGCAAATGGTACATTTTTGTAGCATCCAATTAAAACTTAAGTGTATGCAAAATAACCAGTGAGCATTCACAACACAGTGCAAATAGGATTATTTAATATGTTTTTGAGACACAGGAAGGGGGGTCCTAAAATAAATTAATTGAAGAAGGTTCATAGAAATTACCCAACTTCACTATTGCCTTATAAAATATGTAATCCTAAAATTCTCTCTGTTGTGGACTTCTTTTGAACAATTGGTAATAGGATATAGGATACTTCTTGGGAGATGAAGGGATAGAGAACTGTCATCCTGTGGAAAAACTCAAGTTAACTTATTTTAGAATCTAAATCTAGTTTTAGGCAATTTCTTCCAACTCTAAAAACTACCCCCATATCTCCTCTGATGGTCAGGCTGGGTAGACAATGGATTAATGGGATGATAGGTTATTGGAAACTTTCTTTCCATGCATATCTTTAACTTTTCTTAGGATCCAATGTCATTCCATTTGTCCATACTCAAATGAATTTTACATTGTATGTGAAATAACAACACATGGCATTTTGTAGCTTATCCGTCGCTGAGAAAAAATCATAGTAGGGGGCAAGATGTTCTCCAAAGATGTTTGCTTGCTATTATGTTTCAGTACATTGATGGAGGCAGGGGAAGATCCCTAAAGGGAAAATCTACTCCCTGTAGGAGACGAATTTTAGTCATAAGATTTATCAATTTAGTTATGAGGACTGCTATGATGTTTTTACTTTTTAAATACACAAAACTACACAAAATTGAATAATATTTTCAGGAGCAGACTGTGATCCACTATTTTGTATGTAGCTTTGGGAGAGTCAATAAAATTAATAAGCTGTTCTTGGTGGAAGGAGCACTGCTTTGAGATATTCTTCTAAAACAACAATATCTATGAATGATTACTGTTTTTGACCATTTGAATAGAAAACATTGTCACACACAGATCTTCAGAATTATGGGAACAAACTGAAATATGCAGTGGCTGAAAAGATACAAAAGCTTCAGTTAATGACTTCCTGTTGAAAAGGGTCTCATCTTGTGGAATAAGTCATGAAGCTGGAACACCATGAAACAAGAATGTAAGATAATTGCCAAGAATTTTTTTGCTTGGGGACAGATCTCAGGACCCATTTGAGATGTACATTTTAATACTTCTCTTCACAGAGTAACCTTTTCTGGAACACATACATGCTGGGAAGATGGTGAAATGAAGTATGGTGATCTTATTTGTGTTTAAAATAAAATCACATAAGCTGCTACGTCACAGTCTAAACAGCCATTTAATAAAGAATTAACATTATTCAAGCTTTATTAAATTTTGAAGGAAGGATTCCTGTCATTTACCTTGCATGCATCTTGACCAGCATAGAAGCCAGACCTTTGCTCTGTTACAGTTTAAGCTTGTAGGGAGGCCTCAAAAGGTACAGCTGTATGCATGTAAGCATTCCTTCCTTTGATGTTTGTGGTCTACTTGCAAATGGCTAGGACAGCAGCATGCTGTGTAACATAAGGGGTAGGGTCGAAGGCTTTCATGGCCGACATCCATAGTTTTTTGTGGGTTTTTCGGGCTATGTGGCCATGTTCTAGCAGAGTTTCTTTCTGACGTTTCACCAGCATCTGTGGCTGGCATCTTCAGAGAATGCTTTGCCTGGAAAAATTGGGTGTATATATACTGTGTAAGCCTGGGAATGCAGGAGTGATTTGCATGTGTATTGTTCTGTGTTGATGGCCAGCCTCATCCTGGGAGGCTAATGCAAACGAGGATTAATGTCTGCTAATTGGTGATCAATTATCTGCTGGGAAAGCCCCTGATTCTGAATGGTTTCCCATTTGCATTTGCTGAGTCCTTATTTAGCTATTCTTCAGGACTGGTAGCCAAATTTTGTTCACTTTAAGGGTTTCTTCTTTCCGGTTGAAATTACCCAGATGTTTGTGGATCTCAATGGCTTCCCTGTGCATCCTGACATGGTAGTACTCATCTGATAATATCACTAGTTACCAATTTGTTTCCAGACACAATTTGAAGTGTTATTATGGTCATTAAAATCCAAAATTCCTTAATCTCAGGATATGATTTTTGTCCAGCTTATTTATTTGTCATGTTTTGCTGGGCAGACTCTTCTTGAATGAATCAAAGTAAAAAGTCTTTTTTGGTCAAGTCTTTCTCATGAGGTTTGTTCATATCTCCCCAGTCTTTTTCCTACCCAGATAAGACTTTCCTGTTCGACTGGATACATAACCTATTGTGTTAGGATTCTGTTGTAGTTGGCTTGCTGTTTGTCAGATTGGTATATCAGTTCCACCAGCTCCTATGTTTTCTGCTTTTCACTGTTGTTGCTGATTACTTGCTGATTACTTAAATGATTTCAATTAGGCTTTACCCATTGTCTTTTAAACCTCCAGATAAAGCAAAATCCTGGATCCATAATACCTGAATTTCTACAGCCCATTCACTGGTTCCTCTTCATGTGACTAACAATCACATGAGTGAGACAGCAGGTTCACACACCTACTGACCCAATAACTACCATCTCATCTCCCATCTGTTGGTTCTTGTTCCATCAAATGTGGAAATGTCTGGAGATGGGAGACCAACTTATGAATGTGGACTCTTCCTGTGAATTAGAATCAGAGCTCTTAATCTTGGGGCTGTGCATGGGGGACTGATATATGTAGAGTAAATCCCTGTCTTCAGCATATGGGCAGTAAGGAGATGGGGCCATCAGGAGACAGGGCAATAGTGGGGCCATCTTGTTCCATATGTAACTATTATTTGTATGAGATAGAAAGAAGTGAACGGGTGCTTAACTGGTTGGGTCCAGATCTAATGCTTCCTTTTGACCTGAAATCCCCTGATAGTTCAATATTCTAAATCTGAACTACAATTTTGGTATGATTGGTTAATAACTTTATGATCACATAACTTTATAATTGGATTCTGTTATTTGTTCTAGTGTTTCATATGTTAACATTCTTTTTATAAACACAAGTGTTTGGAGCTCACTCCGTATACAGGCAGATATGTGAAAGCACAAATATCTTGTAAAATGGAACAGAAAAACATTGGTTGTTGTTGTTGTTGTTGTTCAGATAGGTCTCCCCATGAATGTACCAAGATATTAGTTATGGAAACAGATTTAAAATTGTTTTGCTGCTGACAGTAGCTTTTGAACCTTCATATAGGTCTTAAAAGATTTTTGTGATCTGAACCACAATTCGCATGTAAAGATTACTGAGATATGAACTTGGATTAATACATTTCAAGTTCACATGACAAAAGCATTATTTCAAAGTGCTAATGGTATTGCTAAATTTAGAAAGATATTTGATATAAACTCTGGCTCTGTTCTTAAGTCTGGCAAGGGAATTAAAATTAGTAAAATTAAATTACTACAGATCCATGCAGCTCTTTCTATAAATATGAAAGGCACCAAAGTAGGCACTAGAAGGAAAATTTTCTGTGTTGGAACAGATTCATACAGGGTTATGTTTGAAATGAGTTACAATGACTACTTACATAACCAGACTACGCTGTTAAAATTATTCTTAATTAACCTTCATTGGAGGAAAGGATTTTTATCTCCCTTGATTTCAGAAGAGCAAGGTTAATAATATTATGCTAATCAAAACTCTTGCCACTGAACTCTTGCCTAAATGAAGGGTTTTTAGACTGTTCTCCAAAAAGATGTTATGGGTAGCCTTTGACCAGTGACAAAGGCTGGCTTTCATATCAGTGAAGTTGTGAATCCATTCTGAGTTATATTCTAAGTTTTAAAGGAGCAATCAAAAGTGCTCACATTTGAGTGTCCTGATCCTTAACCTGTATTCAGTATAAGAGGCTACTGTTGGGAGAGAATACACAGAAACTGAATGGTTTCCAATTGGCAAGGGGGTCAGGCATTTTATCATTTATCATTTATCATTTTTTAAACTCTATTGTAATTTGATGTATTTTACTGTTGTAACCCGCCTGGATTCTTCATGATTGGGCGGGCTAGAAATAAATCTTTATTATTATTATTATTATTATTATTATTATTATTATTATTATAACTGTTTAACGTGACTGTTGAACACATCATACATAAAGCAAGATTGGCTCATGGCATGAAAATTGGAGGAAGGAACATCCATAGTTTAATATATGTAGGTGACAGTATACTGCTAGCAGAAAATAGCAAAGATGTGGAACAATTACTGAAGAAAATCAAATAAAATGCAAATTCAGGCTTACAACCGAACATTAAGAAAACAAAAATAATGACCACAGATAATTTACATAAATATAAAGAAGACATTGAAATAGTTCAAGATTTTCCACAATTGTTTCACTCATTAATCAATAGAAGATTGATTAATTGGATGGGCAGCTATGAAGGAACTTGATGATATCCTGAAATATATGAATCTATAATTGAATTCTAAAGCTAGGATTGCCACACCATCATATTTTCCAATTCTATGTATGGTTGTGAAAACTGGACAGTGAAGAAAGCTGACAGGGAGAAGATCAACTAATTTGAAATGTGGTTCTCAAGAATAGTCTCTGGATACAATGGGTTGCTAAAAAGACAAATAAATAGGTCCTAGAGCAAATTAAGCATGAATTCTCCCTAGAAGCCAAGACGACTAAAGTGAAACTGTTTTACTTTGGCCATATCATGAGATGCCACGAGAAAAGACAATTATGGACCTGAACAGACAGGCCAAAATAAAGCTGCCTCAGATTAGTTTGGAGGTATGCTGTTTAAATGACACATGCATCTTAAGAGGCCAGAAGCTGCGCCAAAGCTGTGTTCCAGCCCTTGAATGTTTCTACTGAAGGACTGAAATTCTAGTGATAACCAGTCCCCAAATGTATGACAATCTTTCCCTTTTTTTTTCTATAGATAGGCCTATTCTAAGACATTTTGCTCCCTGAGAAAATAGACAGGATGCCATCTCATTCTTTTCTGCATACCAAAACTGACTGGACTAGCAGCCAAACTTTACTTCACCTCTGGCAAAGGAAGAGGATCCTGAACTACATGCAAACTAACTTAGACGATTCTGCATCCTCCAAGAGAAAGAAGAAATGGCAAGTAGCCACTGGTTCTCCTAGTATCCAACACATGTAGGAGGTACCAACATCTGTCTAATGTTAGGATCAGTATTTTTGTATTGTTTAAAAGCTTTGTGATCTGTCTTTTGGAATAAACACTTCTAAGGTGATGAACAACAATGGATAAGCTGATTATATAAGATCCAGTTGATTCACTTCAATTTTTCCATTTGGGAGCAGGATAACTGACAAAGGTCCAGAAAGAATCCATGTTATTGACTGCTTTAACTGCTCTGGCTCTGGCTAGGCCATTCTGGGAAATGTAGTTTTGTGAGACATTCAGCTTTCTCTGACAGAGAGCTCTGCTTCCACAATAAACTACAATTCCCAGACTTCCTTACCACTGGTGGTGGGGCAGGAGGAGGGAGGGAGGAAGGAAGGAAGAGAAAGAGAAAGATATTTCTATTTTTTCTTTTTTTAAAAAAGAAAACCTCTTTGGAGTATTTTTCAGGGATTTATTTACTTTTGGAGGTCTTAATCCTCTTGTCACGGTGCTACCTGAAAGTTGGCACATAAATGTTTGTAGGCACTGGATTTGTGCTTGTGTTTCTGCTTTGTATGCATTATATTTTCAACAACATATCTTTTTTCTAGCAATTTCATTTCATGAAATCATGGTTTTGGCTTTATGTAATATAAGAATGTTCCAACTTGCATGGATTGACTAGTGCATTACATACCATTTTCCATTCCTCTGGCAGCTACTTTATTAATTCTCCTTTCCAGCTTGCCATTTTACACTATGCAGAAGTGCCACTTACTTTCCTTCCAGTCCAGATGTGAAGAAACAGCACAAAATGGCTATATTATTTCTTAAACTATAGCCAAGAATTTTCCTTCTGGGCTTTCCCAGTGCACCTTGTACAGATATACTCCAAAGTGTACATAATCTCTCATTGGCTCTCTCCCACTAAATATCTGCTTCTCTGTAGCATTATACCCAGCCATTAGATTCTCATTCTTCTAGGCCTCATTGTGTCAGCCAGTAGTAAATCCAAGCTTTATGTTACTAACTGGCAATTTACTGTAAATGCCCTTGGCAGATACATACACTTTTCCCACTCAAAGTGACATCAGTTTTCACATTGTTTTAAAAGTGATCAATTTTGAGAAAGCTTAAACAATCTCAGCTTTCTGTTCAATTTTTATTGAATTTCAGTCCTCCACTTCATTGGAAAACTGTGAATGGGGTCTGGTTTTAAAGATCTGATTTGGTTTGCAGAGCTTGAAAAATATGTTTCATTTGTTTTCAGTGGTAGACATTTTCTCTAAGAGATGGGAAAAGATAACAGGGTGAAGCTTCTTGGCCAAGACCTGCCCTGAGATGACTGCCACTTCATTTTTATATTATTTTTTAAAAGTTTTTAATTTGCTTAGATGCTATATCTACTTCCCTGGAAAGTAAGATCTATTTATAGGCAAAAGGTCACTATTGAATTAATGGAAATTTGGTAGGTCAACCCATATATAAGGTCTATTAATTGAGTATGTCTACCATAGCTGGGACCAGCAATTGGATTTAGACCTTATAAAGCAGGATACTAGATTCATATTATCCCACTTTGTGTGTGTGCATGCATGAGTTCATCCACCTACCTAAAAATCTCCATATATACACCTGTCAGGAAATGACATTGGTGTGGCCACTAGGGGGAGCTGTTGTGCAGATAATTTGCAACTACAGTGGCAGATAATGTGTCAGCATTCAAACAGGGCATCATCGGAATGTTGATGCAAATGTCAACTGTCAGTTGTCAACTGTCCCTGAGATAGAGAGAGACAGTTGGTGCCTCAGAGAGTGGGCTGTGTCTGTTACTGAGAGACAGTTGGTGCCTATGAGTAGGCTGAGTCTGTTACTGAGAGGCAGTGAGATGGTTGTGTGTTAATGTGGCTGCCTCAGAGGTTGTGTTATTGTTGGCTGGTGTAAATAGTGTGTATTAGAGACGGATGTCCAATACACTGTGTATATCTATTTTGTAAATACTGCAAAGGAAGATTAAAGCCCTCGTTTAGAGTGAAGACTTGTAAGAGTCATTATTAGTTGAAGACATCTTCACAGATTCCTTCTTCTTGGCATCCTGTCAACGTGGTTGAACTCTGCAGGTGGTCGTGGTGGACCCTGCATGTCATTTCCATATGCCCCAACAAGGGTTATGGGCGCAGCACACAAGCCACAACAACACCTGCCTTAATAATAATAATAATAATAATAATAATAATAATAATAAAGTTTATTTATATTTCCCACCTCTTCCACAGATCGAGGGGGGATTATATCATTAAAATGATACATAGTACAAAATACAATCAATAAAACACTAATATTGAATTCACCATCATGCCTATTAGTTCTCTAAAATAGCAATTCAACAATTAGCAAACAATCATAGTCAAGAGTGGGGCAATGGTCATAGGTTTTTATATGGAGTCCAGTGGATAAGCCTGCCGGAAGAGATCCATCTTGAGTGCCTTCTTAAAGGCCTCTAAGTTAGTGATAAGATGGATCTCTTTCTGTAGGCTATTCCATAATTTTGGGACTGCGGCAGTGAATGCTCTATGGGAAGTTGTCATTAACCTGGTATTATGAAGTTCTAGTAAAATCTTCCCAGATGTTCTAAGAGTGCGGGGCTGATTATGTAGGGAGAAGTGTTCCCGCAAGTAACTCAAGCCTGAGCCATGTAGGGCTTTAAAGGTAATAACCAACACCTTATATTGCACCCAGAAGCTAACTGGCAGCCAGTGAAGAGATTTCAATACTAGTGTTATATGGTCAAATGTAGGTGTCCCGGTGACCAATCTGGCTGCTGCATTTTGAACCAATTGAAGCTCCTGAACTTGGTACAAGGGCAGCTCCAAGTAGAGTGCATTACAGAAATCTAAATGAAAGATTACCAGTGCAAGTACCACTGCTTCCTGGTCGTTGCATTTATTTGAGACGACAGCTGCAGAGATGGATCAAGGAGTACTCCCAAACTGCAGACCTCATCCTTTAGGGGAAGTGTGACCCCGTCCAAGACTGGTTGACAAATCTCCATCCCTGGAGTTGGGGTACCTATCACAAGCACCTCCGTTTTCTCTGTATTTAATCTGTTTTCCCTCATCCAGCCTATTACTGACCCAAGACAGGCATCCTGAAGAGAGATGCCATCCTTAGTCACTGCAACAGTGGGAGACATAGAGAATAGATTTGGGTGTCATCAGCATACTGATGGCACCGCGCCACATGTCTCCGGATGATCTCACCCAGCGGCTTCATGTAAATATTAAAAAGCATGGGGGACAGAATTTTTATCCCACTTTTGGCCAAGTAATCAAAGTCGTGAACAACAGACTAAAATATATCCATGTATAATAATAATAATAATAATAATAATAATAATAATAATAATACTAATATTTTATTTATAGACCCATGCCTTTCCAAGGATCAAGGCGGTTTAACAACATAGTTAAAAACATCCACATACAGTTAAAATCGACAACAAGATAAAACACAATTACATCGTCACCCAAAAAATCTCAAGTCAGCTTCCAATGCTGCTGAGAGGGGAGGGGGAAGTACTTCAGGGGTCAGGGGTATGCCTGCTGGAACAAGTGTGTCTTCAGCCCCTTCTTGAACTGGTCTAGCAAGGCGGCCGAGCAGAGCTCGCCGGGAAGCGAGTTCCAGAGCTTGGGGGCAGAGATAGAAAAGGCCCTCTGAGTAGTGAGTACGCTAATGACACCCAAATAATTTTCTCTATGTCTCCGACTGACTCAGTGACCAGGGATGGCATCTCTCCTCTCGTTGCCTGTCTGGAGTTGGTAATGGGCTGGATGAGGGAAAACAGACTCAGTTTGAATCCAGAGAAAACGGAAGTGCTCGTGATAGGTTCTCCGGGCCCAGGTATGGCGGTGTTTCCACCTGTCCTGAACAGGATCACGCTTCTGTTCGCAGTCTGGGGGATGCTCCTTGACTCGTCGCTCCACCTTACACCACAGGTGGATGCAATGGTCAGGAGCACATGTTATCAGTTTCGGTTGATACGCTGCGTCCCTACCTGGGCTGGGAGGACCTTGAAACGGTAGTACATGTCCTGGTAACCTCTCGTTTGGATTTCTGCAATGCGCTCTACATGGGGCAACCCTTGTATCTTACCCGGAAGCTGCAATTGGTGCAAAATATGGCGGCAAGACTGGTCACTGGTACTTCCAGGACCAGTCATATAACACCGGTCCTTAAAGACCTCCATTGGCTGCCTATTTGCTTCCGGGCGCAATACAAGGTGTTGGTTATTACCTATAAAGCCCTAAATGGCTTGGGCCCAGGGTACTTGGAGGACCGCCTCTCCCCATATAATCCGCCCTGCACACTCAGGTCTGCAGGGAAAAACTTGCTGGAGGTCCCAACTGCGCGTTATGTGAGGACCTTGCAATGGGCCTTTTCAATCTCGGCCCCGAGAATATGGAATAATCTCCCTGATGAGCTCCGCTCCACCACATCTTTGGACTTGTTTAAGAAGAATCTCAAGACCTTCTTCTTTTCCCAAGCTTTCCCCCCATGAGATGCGACTTTGGTTTTCCCCCTCTATTTGGTAATGACTCTGGCTATGTTTTTCTGGATTCCCCTACTTAGCTACTCGAGTATTAGTTTTATATGCTGTTTCATCTCTTGTTTTATCTGTTTTATTGATTATTGTAATTTTATCTGGATTTGTACGCCACTTTGATCTGAATTGGAAAAGCGGGATAGAAATAAACTTGTATTATTATTGTTGTTGTTGTTGTTGTTGTTGTTGTTATTTACTTTTTAAGAATTTAATCATAAAGTACAGAGCTTGGAAAAATTACACAATTTCCACCATCAATCATTCAGCATAACCACTAGAATTCTGGGCACAGTGTAGTCCAAAAATTAACTCTCCCAAGAGTAGCATTTTTTTAAACTGCGCATGATTGCTCATAAGGGACATCTATATCTCTCATGATTTTGAGATATTCACCACAATCACAAGTGCTCTTAAAATGCAATTTTTCAACTGTAATCTGTAATATATATCAACAGAGACCTTTAAGCTTGCTAGTGGATCACTCCCACATTGAAATCTCACTTCCTCAGCTGTGGCAACCTGAAACAACAGTAATAGGGAGAAAAACTTCAAAGCACTTTTGTGTCATATAATACCTGATGTAATATTTTTCTGGAAACATATATTATGTGTACTTCATATATTAATACAGATTGCTTTTAAAATAACCAAAATAAATCTGACTGGTAGTTTATATTTTACTTTACCTTACATTTTTCTGTGTGGCAAATATTCAAACTATTTTGGCAATGAATATATTTTCACACTCAGAATACAAAGGATTCATTTACATATTATCTTACCTTGAGAGTTAAAGTAGAGGAGCTTTTTGGTATGGTTTGTTGATATGACTGTTGTATATAGTTTCATGCATGGCAAATTTTCTGTGTGTAAACTCTAAATGCATCATATTAATATAAATGAACATATAGTGCCTTCTATGTTTTTAAATCTAAATCAAAATGTTTACTTAAATCTGTTCCCATGCTTCAGAAGACCAAAAAAAGAAGCACAACAAAGCACAAGACACCCACCTTCTTCTAGACATTCAATGCCACAATGAAGGTCAAGCAGGGAACTTTCTATAACACAACTATTAGAAGGAAATCAGAATTTCTGAATTATCATATTAAAGTTATACAAGAACCCAAAACTCAAATTTGTGTGTTTGGTTTATTGTACACCTATATCTGCACCTGGAATATAGGTGAGGGGGGAGATAATTGTAATGGAATACAACATCCTGAAGAAGCCTAAATGAATGCATATACTGCTATTTGGAATTAATTCTTACTGTATTTATTTCATGCTTCCATTCATGCTCAAGTTAAAGGAATAATATGACTGGGTAGTGTCCATGTGGTGCAGTGGTTAAATGCCTGTACTGCAGCCACTCACTCATCAACCATAAGGTTGCGAGTTCAATCCAAGGGGGATCAAGCTCGACTCAGCCTTTCCAAGGTTGCTAAAATTAGTACCCAGATTATTTGGAACAATTAGCTTACACTTTGTAAACCGCTTAGGGAGTGCTTAAGTGCACTGATAAGCAGTACAGAAATGTACTTGCTATTGCTATTGGTGTAGTGATATCCAGCATGCTCTAGTGGTTTTGAGCCTTGGACAATGACTGGAAACCAGGGTTCAATTCCCTACTTAGTCATGGAAACCCATTGGATGACCTTGGACAAATCATACATACTTTCAGCCCAACAAAACCCTGTAAAAAGTTTGCCTTAGGGCTGCCATAAGTCAGAAATGATGTGAACGCATACAACAACAACATGACTGAAGGCTATGCACTAACAGAACCAATCTGTGGAGATATTTCTAGTCTTCAAACCCTGATTGCCTGTAGAGATCAAAGTCACTGACAGGGATGCCCAGAGAATGATCCAATAGGTACCCATGTCAGCGAGGGAGACCATAACATTAATGTTAGTGACTGAAGATGGTGCCTCAGGCTTCAAAAGGAAATTGGACCTCTAAGTAGAAAGTTTAGGAAGAATGGGCCCTTTTTGTTTTTGGCATATTGATGCAGAAGGCTAGGAGCAGTCCTAAAACGATCTTCCCACCATGAATACTGGGATGAAATGGTGAGAGGTATTGCCTTAACAAACTTGGCAAAGTTGGTAAGCGTATACTTTTCTAGAGAAATTGCAGATAAATACTTATGATGTCTAAGAGATTGCTTGAGATATCATTCACAAGTGACAGCTATATACTTTTCCTTCCCTTTAGGCTATGAATGATGTAATCTAGGTATTTGTGAAGGAAGCAAAGGAATAGGCTGTCATTTGGTACAAAGACTGTGTCAAACTAAGGGTAAGAAGACATTTCTTTTAATCTATGTTATGAGTCACCTTGACTTTTCTGCTGGAGTAAGACTGGATAGTAAATGAATGAGTAAATGAGTGTTTTGTATGTATGTTCCAAATAATTAAACCATTTCCCTCTAAAAGTGGGATTTCCTGAGAGAATACACACAAATCAGACTTGCAAATTAAACAATTTTTTTCTTCCAATGACCAATTTATTTATTTTTCATTCATTCATTTAAACATTTCTATTCTGCTCTGTATCCAAAGATCTCAGGACAGCTTACAATAAAATCAATTTAAAATAATAAATAAAATAATAATTTAAATTAAATTATTTATGTATTTAAAAACAAAGAAATTAAAATGGACTAAAATAATGTAAAATACTGCAACTGTAGTATATGTATAGCCTGGATAAAATCCATTAGGCCCAAACAGTTTAATAAAAAAGCTAAGTGTTAACTTAATGCTGAAATGATGCCAACTTTGGTGCCAAATGGGCCTCTAAAGGGAGGGCATTCTACAACTGGGTGTCACTTCAGAGAAGGGACTCTCCCATGTTCACTCACATGTGTTTCTCCTATGCTTGGAACACAGAGGAAGTTCTTCTAATAGATCTTAATTCCTGGGCGCATATATATATATATATATAGAGAGAGAGAGAGAGAGAGAGAGAGGTAGGCACACAACTACAGCAAACTCCCAAGATATTTAGAACTTGAAATGAGACTGAAAGTGTATTGGCTGCCAATTACAAAACAGACCACTCACAAAATACAACATGCTAAATGCAAGGTACAGATACATTAAAAAATAATGTGCTCGAAAAATATGGCTAATTTATCATAGGAGAAAAATAGTCATTTGTTCTTTACAAGTGCTCCCCCCCCCCCTTTCTGTGCATATGTTTATAAACTAGACATGCATTGGCATGTCTACTTGTAATAATTTCACTACTGGAAATGATTTCTTAAAGTTGTAGTTTCTATTTCCAAGTTGCATAGTTATAGATGTATGAATATTTCACCCTGCATAATGTTATATTATAGTGCTATTTATAGATTTTTACATTCTTTAAAGGTGAATATATAGCTACTGAAAAAGCAAACAGACTTGGTGCAAGTATGTAATTTATGGCAATTATAAAGTGAGAAGGAAAAATGTGATCTCATAATGCAGCCTGGAAATCTTTGCATGCATTACTATACTCTTAAGGAATTTAGTTGAAATGTTGAGTTAATCCTGTTATAAAGCTCTTTGATTCCCTGTGTTCAGGTAGAAGTGAAAGGGTCAGTATTACATCTGAAGAATTACATCACTCTCCATGTCATGGTTCTTGTTGGTTAGCTTGCTGGGTTTTCCCCCCCAGTAGGTAGAAATATGAATATTAAGAGTAGCAGGGAAAGCCTATATATCTTCATAGTATGCATGATAGATTTATAGTATCCTCTGTGGATTTTCTCACCGTTGAAGATTTTATTATATGACTAGGAAAGCATCGGAAATGTAATGGGTAATAAAACCTCAATTTTTCTCAAATATGTGGCCAGTATTACATTATAACACTTTTTTCTGCTTAATTTCTACTTTGGTTTGTACATGGAAGATTTATTTTATTTTATTTTATTTACTGTATGTAATATCCTGCGCTTTTGGGTTTTTACCAGAGGGACCCCAAAGAATTTTACAAAGTGTTTTGAAATAACAAATCTTAAACAATTTAGTAAATAATATAAAAATTAGCCCATGGGAGAGTATTTTACAACTGTAGAGTCACAACTGATAAAATCCTGTCAATTTGTGACCGCATGCCTTCACTTCACTGGAAAAAATTATGGATGAATGATATGAATGTAGCCTGGTGTTATGCATTTGCAACTGTGTGGCATTCCTGTTCTCTATGTAGCCCCTAGTTTAGGGGAAACATAGGAACCATGAAAGTCCCCCAATCCTTTCTTACCAGGAAGCAGCCACTGCGAGTGATAGGTGTCCATTCCCCTGTTGTTCCAGAAGGAGCTGTCTAACATTCCCACACACTCTCACATGACAAAATCTCCAGCGTGAAGGGGAATTGTGACAAGGACCCTACTTCTGATTGTCACATCAGAAATCGCTCACAGAAGGGGAAGAGAACATCAGTCTGCTGCTTCCCAAGCAATGAGGTAAAGGACCCTTGTCAGTTGCAATGGGTGCTTCCTGGTAAGTGGGGACTGGACTGGAATTACTGTATAGCTTCATAACTATAGTAGTTATGACTTTGTACACTTGGCCTTCTGTAGCCACGGATTCTTTATCCACAGATTCAAGCATCCACGGCTTGAAAATATTCATATATATATATATATATACTCCAAAAAGCAAAGCTTCATTTTGCCATTTTATATAGACACCATTTTACTCTCCATTGTATTTAATGGGACTTGAACATCCATGGATTTTGTTATCCATGGGGGGGTCCTGGAACCAAACCCCAGCAACTACTAAGGACCAACTGTAATTGGCCAATAGGATTCTGGTTGTTTTGGGGGGAATACAACCCCCAGAATCCTGCAGGCAGTATAACCAGTGACCATGGTGCCTAGGTTTTTTGGGGATTTGTGGTTCAAAACCCTAACTTTCTAAGCTCTGCTTCTAAACCTACAGGAGCAAAGAGCAGGCTGAAGTTTAGGTACAAAAAATCTTTACCTGTCTCAAAATTATTTTTCCTGTGCAAAAAAAATAGCATGTCTTGCTGCCTACAGTTGGAATATCCACATGCATGAGAATTGTTGTGCAAACTGTGAGAACTATTTCTGTGCAAAGTACAACACCCACAGCCTTGTGGCAAGGTCTCTTAAAAATCTGAAACATTGGGTAAGTTGTTTTCATCTCCTCCCCAAATATGATCGACTTCCTGTGTATGTACGTATGCTTTGATGTGCAAAGAGAAAAAAAAAAGGAGTTTTGTACAGAGACTTTCTGCACAAATTACAGAAACTGGATTTTAAAAATCCCTCCTTGTTCTTGGGTGTTGGAAGAAGAACTCTGGCAAGGCTAACAATTTACTGAAAGCTCATGTGAATGGAAGAAATTGTCCTAGTATGTCTGTCAATAAATTGCTATCCCAATAAGAAAATATTCATAAAAATGCTCTCCACTAGAGAGAATGACTAACATATTTTGATTTTCTTATGATTTTAAAGTTCAAAAGGTTGACCTGAAAACATATCATGAAGTTCTATTACATGAATGAACTATTACAAATGCAAGATAGGAATTCTCAGAAAGCTTTTAGGATCTAGGAAATGTAGTTTTAGCTGTTTGTTTTCTGAAAAAAGAAATTTTGGATAGGGATATTACACAAACCTTAAGGCGCATGCACACATGTAGATATGTTTATCTATATCTTTCAGAATTTATCTGGAATTAATTTTTCATTACAAACACAAGTGGATAAATTTCCTGTTTTACATTTCAGTGTTAGCACAATTCTTTAGACCATTAAATCCCTAAATTGCCTGGAATCTCAAAACATGGATATATCTTCCTGTATATGCCTGTCCAAGGACTGAGGTTTTTGAAGGGACCTGCCTCTGTGTCCACCAAAGAGGTTAATATACTTTCCGTGGATGTGAATGAGGGACTTCTCAGCTATGGCACCCCAACTGAAGAATGCCCTCCCTTTCAACGCCTGAGTAGCACCAATGCTGGCTTTATTTAGGCACCAAGTATAAACATGATGAATATTCACTAATGCCAAAGAACTTCACTACAATAGATATACTGTATGTGAATGGTTTTAAATTATTTTAACCCTCTTAGCCTGTTTTTGACTTGTCAACTTGTTTAACATGTCTTTAATCTATTTAAATTATCTTATTGTTTTAAATTGTTAAATTGGGGGTGAAACAGACTGAAGGAGAATTGGGGCTGAGGGAACAGCACACAATGACCCCAATCCGCCTTGAAAGTGGCCAAAAAAGGAGCAACAAGGGCTGGCAAAAAGGTGCCCTTTTCTACTTGCGTGTGGCCCATGGGCTACTTTAAGCTGCTCAGGCGGTGTGCAGCATGTAAATGATGTGCTACTGGATTGCTCGAAAGCTGTCCCATGTCTGGGCAGCTGGGCAGCTTGAAGACAGATTCCGGATGTCTTGGGTGTGTGTGTTGTATGCATCTAAGAGAACAGAATCACAAGAGAAAAAGAATGGAGGAAAATAACAGAGGTGGGAAATAGGCTTGGAGAAGCCAGGGTGAAAATTTAGAAATTTAAACGCAGTTGCAGAAGATAACACATAGATGCCAGAAGACAAACAAGTTCAGTGGCTTGGAGAAATGGTGCTGGGGGAATAGAGGATATAATATTGTTTTGCAGATGATAAGGAAAATAAATGAGTGAAGAGAATGTGAACGATATGTATAGAAAAGTAAACAGATTTGTTGTTGTTTGCCTACAGTCTCTCTCTCTCTCTCTCTCTCTCACTAAACTTTCATTTGAAACTGCAGTTCTATATTTCACCTTTTGGCACTTCACTAATTGAAGCCAAGAAGTGTACAAACTCTCCTGGCTTATATAACATCTACAGTTTGCATTTCCTAGGATACTGTCATAAACAACAGAGTTTGGTTCACTCTGAAATTTGACCTTTTCATGACAGTTCTGACTTTTCTGCCAAGTCAGGATACTCCTCATCAGACTTGTCTTGATATGCCATCCAGTGATTGGGGCACAATTGCAGTTTCAATGAGATCACCAGGGAAAGAGTTGCCAAAAAGTATATATCAACAGAGAATTTATTGTACTGTTATTTCATTTATAATTCTTCTAGAAACATACAAATCATTCTCTTAAAAACATTATTGGAAGAAATCAATACCATGCTATTAAAGACTAGCAGTCTATTTCCTTCATTCATCACCAAAGGAATCTGAAGCTTCTTTTTCTTCCATTAATATCACTATTCAAGGTGAAGCAGTGGGGAGAAAAGAAAAGGTAAAGCAGCATGAGCTGTGTTTTTGTTTCTATGGCTAGTGGCATTATTTCACTTCAAGATGAAATGTGCATGCATTCTAGAGGATGGAAATGCATACGCTTATACATGATCCTAAGTATGCTTGAGGGTATGATTGTAACTGCCAGCTCTTGACATAGAGTTTGACTGTTGTTCTACTGGTTCTGGATCAGAGACAAAGCACAGATTAATGATATCCTTCACCCCTATGATGCAATAGTCTATGTGCAAGCTGCATGTACAAAAGCAAGGAGGGTAAGCGGATGGGATTCCTATGCTAAAAACAATTGGATTGCTGCTACAGAAAAGAAAATGTTCTCAAGAGCTGTCTCTCTGACTTGGAGTTGCTAAAATAATCACTGTAGTCTCCAGATTAGAAGATAACAACCTAGGCAATTATCAAATGTATTGCACTTCCATCTACTAGAAATTAATTTGCCCATGGAAATGCCTGACTTTGAGGAATACAAAACCACTTAGATGTTATATCTGGAAGAAACACTTTTTTTATTCTACAGTAAAACAAAAACAATGCAGCACCTCCCCCTCCTTCTTTACTTAGGAGCCCTGGTGGCACAGTGTTCAAATGCATGTACTGCAGCTACTCACTCAAAACCATAAGGTTGCGAGTTCAACCTCTGCTAAGGGGGCTCAACCTTGACTCAAGCTTGCATTCTTCTGAGGTCGCTAAAATGAATACCCAGCTTGTTGGGGGCAATTAGCTTACAGTTGTAAACCACTTAGACACTGTTAGTTCAGTGTGAAGTGATATATATATATATATATATATATATATATATATATATATGAAGCAGTTTTTACTTAGTAAAAAAGCCAATTGACACTCTTAACAGACTGAACATAAATATACAAGATAAAACAAAACCAATGAAAATAGCAACCTTTTGAAGAAAGCAGGTAGGCATTAAAATGTTGTTCTTAAGCACCCTGTCCACTCAAGCAGTATTCTTTCCTTGCAGTCCCACCATAGACCCTGAACTGGGTGGGAAAATCTCAGGAAAAGCCTAATGTATTGTGATGCTTCAACTGAATTTTTTCCCAGTGCTTTTTCCCACCTAAGTCTCCTGCCCTACTTATCTACTTCTGCTTCCTTCAGGGATGAAAAGGGAGGGAGGAGACAGAAGATTCCCTTTTCATGAGAATTTTTCTTTGAGGACAACAAGTGAGAAAGCCATGTTCAGAAAGTACTATAGAACCATAAAGCAGGTTCTCCTCAGCAGATCTTAGATTTCAAAGAGGCTCAGAAATGAGTGCCCCAGACTATTTAAAGCTTTATAATTCAATGCCTTGAACAGTACATCAAAGCAAAGTGCTCACCATTACTGTTGGTGAACACAAGTATGACAGCAGTTTATAGTTTGTTGACCAACCATGAAATAATGAGACCAGACACAAATACTTAGGTTAAACAAAGGCCACTTTCTTGACCTATAGCTGTGAAGGCAAACCTTTTAGGGACTGAGTTCCCAAACTAAAATGCCTTTGGAGGCAACTGAAGGCCCAGAATGGCCAGGAAGGAGGAGGAACAGGTGCATGCCTTTTTCTCCTCTTGCCCACCCGCCTTGTGCCACAAAAAATAGCTTCACGTGCCATCTCTAGCATGCATGCCATCGGTTCACCACCACAGACCTATAGCCTATTTAAATGTTTAAAGGACTGGGGATCAACAAACAAAGAGAGGGGGAAGCAACTTGATGTTGGCCCAGCTGAGGCCCAGATGTCATCCTCCGACACCTCTCCAGCCATCCTTTGGGCAAAATACTAGACCCCCAAAGGCAAGCCAAAGAGATTGGCTGCTATCTTGGATGTTCATCTTTGGAAGGCCAAACCTGTAGGGGTCCCTCCCAAGTTCCATGACTTTATAAGAGAGAGTAAAACCCCAAATATGCTCCAAGGATAACCCCACTGCCTGCAGCAAAAATGCCACCATGAGACAGGCACAGTGAAAAGAAAAAAGTGATATGGATAAGCCAAAATAGAAAAACAGGGAACACACAAAAGAGTGACAAACCACAAACACAACACTTGAAATGTCTGAAAAACTTAGCCAACCAAAATGGATCTCCCCTTGTGGGAGCAGGAGAAAGAAGAGGCATGTGAAGGGGCATCAGACACTTAAAGAGCCTCCTGCCTGTCTCACTGTCTGCACAATACCTTTTGGCCCTTTGGGCAAAGTGCAAGGCATTTTGGTCTCCTCCATGGAGGCCAACACCCAGAGCAGTGATTGGCTTTGGGAATAATATAAATGGAGTGAGCTTCATTTGCAAACAGTGACACAATCACATAGCCAATGTACTACTGATTTCCAACATAGTATAGTGATGTCATCTTATTTATTGCAAGATTCCTGATTGGCTAGGATCATGTGTCTATCTTAGGCCCGTTCTGGATGGGCAAAATGTACGTATTAGGTACGTCCTAGGGTTAGGAAAGGTTGTCCTTTCCGGATGCCCTAACCCTACTACGTACCTAGTATGTACAAAATGGTGGCGCCCTATACACATGGGCGCCACCATTTTGACATGGCGGATGCTTAGTGTCTGCACGTCTTGGTGCCCTTGTGACGCCGCAAGGGTGCCATTGGCACCTTGTGACGTCACAACGGCACTGCAAGAAGCCACTTTTTGTGGCTTCTTTTTGCTGCGTGGAGGAGCCACGCGGTTTGTCTGCTGCGGCTCCTTCGCACAGCAAACACGGGTGCCAGTAGACCGCCCTTTTGGATGGTCTGTAAAGCTCCACTGTTAAGAAAATTGCTGTTTCATGAATCCCAGTTTTTTGACAGTACTAAAACTATGTCTTATGTGTTACTTGCAGTGGAAAAGAGGGTTAAAGTATTAGAAAGACCATACACCTGATTAACATACTTGGATACTTTCCAAGTGACACCACAGCTTTAGAAGAGCTTTGTCACAGCTCTCCTAGACACAATGCACTTTGAGAAAGGCAACTGATGAGACCCCTCAGAGTCCTGCTGCAACTGATTCCCTCAAGGCATCCCATGACCAGGAGAACACTGCAGTCACCATTTCCTCATGCCCCAGTCTGTAGCACCTCAGAAACCCTTCCGGTGGGGCACTGCCCGGATTATGGGGTTAGCTTTTGAGGTGACATTTAGCCATTAAAAATTGTAAACATGAATCCAAAAAGTTACAGGATCATAGGATCTGGCTTACAATCTCATAAATACTGAATAGAATGCCAGGTGATTATCTGTTTTATTAGGTGGATTGGGAGCTTTTAGATGGATAGTGAGAGTACTGTGTGTATATTGTGTAAAACGTCCTTAAACAGTGTTGGTAAAAAGCATCTGCCTGGTCAGCATTATTATCCATCAACACAGTTCTGGATCAAACTTTGCCTAAATCACATTAAAAAAGAATGCAAAAAGTTAGTTATGACCACTTTGGTGGGACTTAGGTGCAAGTAACATCCAATAGAGTTCATATAGAGAATTATAAATGTATTATACTTATTTCAGGATTTTTTTAAAAAAAAAGATGCAACTCTCACTTCATTGTGGATAATAGTTGCACTAGTGTTAACATTTTATACTGTTATTTTGCTTTTGGTCAGCAGAATTTCCCCTATTCATTAGCTTTTTAGAAGAACATATTTAAACATCATCATTGTTGGTGAATTTCCATCTTCTTCTGCACAAACTATCCATCTCTCTTTCAATTACAGCTGTGTCTTGGCATTGTTAAATGTGAGCTAGTGAACTGTTTTTGATGCCTGGTTTGAACAGCTGTTCCTTATTATGAGAAGTGAGGTACAAAGAGGGTGTTTTTTTTTTCTTTTTTACAAAGAAGCTCTTCCATCACTTATCTTAAGTTGGTTGAAGCTTATTGCTTACATTGTTTTATGGCAAATACTAACAAGGTAACGTATAAGATTTCTATATAATCTTATAACATCCAAAATCCACAAAACAGTGATACCTTTATTGGGCCAATCAAAATGCATAAGATACATGTTGCAAACTATTGAAACTCTGCTGGCTAAAATGCAGTATCTTACATCCAGAAAATCTATCCATGGATAGCTGTGTTGGCCATGTAGCAAAGTATATGTCAAAAGTTCACAAAGGACAGAAGCAATATGGATCTCTAGAGAAGCATTTTTTTTGTGTCTTGCTAATGGAACTTACATTTTATCTCCTGAAGTACCCACATGGCTAGAAGAAGAAGAGGCCTGCCTGCTTGTATGCCCTCCACACCAACTGAACTGAGAACAGCTGCATCTTGACAGAATGCAGGCTAGTCCTGCATATGTTTTCTGGATGTAAGATACCACATTTTAACCAAATCAAGAGAGGGCCAATGGATTGGGACTTGGCCATTTGAGGTTTCTACCTCCAACAAAGGTTAAAAAAAATCTTTTTAAAAGATTGGCATGTTTTACCAAAACAGCACCTAAAAATATTTCCTAGTGCAAAAACAGGGAGGCTATCTTAGAAAGGTAGTGCTCTCTGCCTAACAAAGGAGCTTGTAGCTTCACAAAGGATGGCGGCAACTTGTATCCCAATGTAATGGAACTTAAAATTTATCTCCTGGAATATCCACATGGCCAGAAGAAAGAGGATCCTGTCTACATGAATGTCCACATCTCCTGAAATGAAAATAGTTACTTCTTGACAGAATTCAGGCTTGCGACCAAGATCATCATATTTCTTTCTCCTATATGATTTTTGACAACTTTGCCCGATGGAGAAGCCAATGGACCTTTGAAAGCTTGCAACATGTATTTTATGTATTTTGGTTGGCCCAACAAAGGCATTATTGCTTTGTGGATTTTGGATATTATCATGTTTTGTGACATAGCCAACATATCTACCCTTGATTATATCTAATCTTATCTAATTTTAGCCCTTACATTCTAACTGGTAAATCAAATAGATTTGTGAAGGCTAACGAAGGATATTTAGGTAGGACTATGATGAGCTATTAATTGAATGGCCTTCACAAATCAAATTACACTGATTACACTTCAACATCAAAAGGAATTGTCAACTGTTCACTACATCTGTGTAACCAGCTGCTTTTATATCTGTTCACAATGCAATAATACAACAGTGGTGCTCTGGCATACTTTCTTCAGTATTCTGTACTAGTAGTGCTCTTTCACATTACTTACTTATAGCACTATGCTTCTGTTTTAACTGCAATGGCCCCATCCTATGATGGGATTTATAGTTTAGGAAGTGACATTTAGAATTCTCAGCCAGATTTCATGTGCTTCAAGACATTTCAAGCTCCAGGATTCCATAGGATGTTATCATAGCAGCTAAAGTGGTATGTAGTGCTATTGCTGTGGACAGACCCCTAATCTATTCTGATTCAGTTAGGTGGACAAATTCCAGTGCAGGATCAAAAACTTAGAAACAAGAGCTGGTTTTACAAGTACATTGCATACTGTCAAAGGAACAGAACCGAGTACTTTGCTGCTATGCTTTTATTTTATACATGCTGCATGACTGCATTCCATGTCTTTAAGGGCATAAAAATATCGAAATATATGAGGTGGGAGGAAGAGAGAGATATTATACAGCTGTTTCATCAAAGCATACAGATGATCACTTGAAAACATTTAAAGTGCAAATATTTTAACTCAGGCCAAACCTTAAAAATATTATATTCAGGGACAGCAGTTCCCAGAATCCACCAGCTGGCTCGAAGAATTCTTGGAGCTGTAGTTCAAAAATAACTTTTCTGAGTTGTGCTTAAATAATTCAAAAATGTCATTTTAAAAGACAACTATTAAGGATATAATCCAATGTATAATTAACTGCGATTCAGTCCCAATTAACAAAATCAGAGGATTGCACTGTGAAACAAGCTTAACTATGGTTTGTTCACGAACCCTAGCTATTTGTGCAAATTGGTTTCATTCAACAAAACATACTTTAAATCCCTGCCAATTATAGGCTTTCTGGTCACTGGGCCAGTGAATCCATCTGGATTTTAGTCTGAACTTCAAAGATGCTTAACCGTCTTCCAAAATAAGTCCACCATTTTGGATAGCTCTTCCAAAGTTAAGACTAAACTACAGAACAGATTCATCACCACAATGAAATGGAAGCCACCAGCATCCATGGGGTAAAATTAGCCTGAGTTCTGTCAGGCTTTTGACTTCAGAAAATGCTAGAGGTAAGATCTAAAATGGAAATGAAAGCTTCCAAAATTCCCCTTATGCCAGAGGAAGGAGGAAGCATATGAAGAAAAAAAAAGCTCACTAAGGTTCTTACTTACAGGGGAAAACCAAACTTTAGTGTTCTATTGGACAAACACCACTGTATGTTAGCAAGGCCTCTCATACATGGTTTGGGTTATTGCTTTTAAACACTCTAAATACTAACTTAATTGCTAAAACAAACAAAAACCCTGAAGAATAGTGAAATATTTTACTGACAAAAGCAACCAGCACTATAAAATCCAGCAGTTGTTTACAGCTGTTTACTGCTGTTTACATTCCTCACAATGGCCCCAGAACATTTCATTTGTTATCTCTTTCACAGACTGCTGCAGAGATATTGCCTTTCCCAACATTATTAACACTGTTAACTAAAACCAGATCACAAAATGTGAAGCTGCAAGGACAAGCATACACCTCAGAAGTAATTCTAATTCAACTGCTGTTCTGTTTAGATTTAAAAAGTCTTTTTTCTCACCACCCAGTTTTATAATAAGAGATTTCTGCACAAAAATAAAACCACAGTTCCCCAAGATTTTTTCTCTCCTCGGCCAGTAAGCCTGTCTCTTTCCATGCTCACTCACTTTTTCACAGCCCGCACAGCTTGTGCGCTGAGTTTTCCACTTCCATGACCTGAAAAGTCTGCATGATTTTGTTAACTTCATTATGGTCCAAACTGTTCTTTGTCTTCAAAATTTGTTCTGGGCAGTGGGCCAACACTACACCATGCAGTAGTAAATATTAAGAAATTAAGCTAAATTTCCAGGAGAAAAGAGGCACAACCATACTTTAAACTTAAACCAACCCAATCAGCTTGTAGAAAACAGGTTGCAAGAAATCATATAGTGTTTCCCACATATATAACTTGTGCTTGTAAGAAAAACTTGTGAGTGTTCAGGTTGCTAGGGAAAGGAATAGGCAAAGGAAAATTCCACTTGTGGAATGAATATCAGCAGTAGAAGCATACACATTTCCACTGAGTGCATGGTGGGGGTTTTCCCTACCCAAATTACAATTCTTTTATTGTCAGTGCAGTTTCTTAAAGGCCAGATTTTCATTTCCTGAAGAACTTCACATCTAAAATTCTCTTCTTACTTTGGATATAAAATTTAAAAACCACACTTTGTAATGCACACAACCATCTTTATATGTGCACCATTTATATGTTTAGAGTACATCCTGAGGAGAAGTCTGACACAGTGCTGAATGTTTCATTTTAACATTTTTGAATCTAGCCAAGTAGCATCATTCAAGCCCCAAGGACACCTCGTGGCGGCGGGGAGGAGGAGAAAGGGGCCCCTTGGCCCCTTTCTCCTTTGGTCTGCTGGGCGCAGCCGTGTGAAGGCTGCGCCCAGCGGACCAAACCAAGAAGGAGCTCCGAAACCCTGGTGCGGAGCAAGGACATTACGTCCGTGCTGCCCCATATAGAGGCAGTGCGGCTGTGACGTCCTCATGGCGGCGGCTGTGTGGAACGGCCGCCACCATTTTGTGCGTGCGGAGCGCACACTAGTGTTAGGGGGTGCGGAAGCACCACCCCTTTCTAACCCTAGTACGCGCTCTGCACGTACTAAAGTGCCCGTATGTAACGGGCCAAAGTGATCAACGTAGGTATCATTTTGTAACATTTGAAGTTCAATAATGAATCAATGTTTAACCTGCCAAGAGGTTACATTATTGACTAGGAAGTTTGAAACATTTAACAAAAACATAAACCAGTGTTTTTGAAGAAAACAGCATTAAAATATGTATAATAGGTAATTTACCCTAAATGTACATAATGCATCCCGAGGAAGGCCCGTAATCCTTATTTTTCCCTGACTAATAATTTACATAAAAGGAAAAACGATGGTTAACATGTCTATGCCATATATTTGATTCTTTTCATATAAATGTATTAAAATACACATACACAGAGCCCATTCTAAGCAATAGTTATTGAGTTTATTCTATTAGTATTCTATTAGTAATTTAGGGATAATAATGCCAGTGCTAAAACAATCCTAAAATAATGAAATACAACAAATGCATTATATTTGCTTATATTCCACCCAAATACAAAACAATTGTTCATATTGGTATCTTGTTCTTCCTCATTATTAGACAAAAATATATAATAAAACATGCTGCTTAATTATGTATGTGTAGGCTGAAAACATTTCTTTTAAATCTTACCTGCTGACTAAAATTGCTTTGTCCAGCACTCTAATCTGAAAATTATGTACTCATATGTTCCAGTTACATAAAAATATTTACAAGTATTGCTGGCTGATACCAGTTTAACTGTCATCATTTCATCCAACAGAGTGTTGGGATTCATACTTTGATAAAGTATTTAGAATTCATTTGGGTTCTCATTGTTCAGAATGGACATTTTGGAAATGAATCTTTTCTTAAAGCCCCTTGGAAACATTTTCCATTGTTACTTTTTGTGTCATTTTTATGATTGTTTAATACTTCCCACTTTATGACCCAGTTGCACCCCCCTTTCTCTTAGAGCAGTTTCAGAATTTTTTTTTCATGCCTTCAACATGGACCATTCATGGCTTTTAACAGAGCTACACACTAGTGAATCCACACTACGCAATTATAGTACTTTGACTTTAACTGTCATTTCATTATATGGAATCCTGAGATTTGTAGCATCATTTGGTATTTAGAATAATCAGCCAGAAAGTTATAGTGACTCGTCAAATTAAAAATCAAAGGAATCTGGAGGATGGAGCCATAGTAGTTTAAATGGTATGAAAAGGCAATAATTGTGTGCTGTGAAGGCACCACACCTGAAATCCTTCTTTATTTTTCCGTTGCTTCTGTCATGTTTTCCCTTCTTGATGACAATATCTTAAAGAAGAAGAAAAAAAGATGAAATAGCTGAAAAGTGCTTTCGGTTTTTCATCAAAAGTAAATGCCCTTGGCCAGCTCTAGTGCATGGAAGTCCATGGCAGATGAAAGCTTGAGAGCACATAAGTTTCTATGCATAAGTTTGTATGCATAGACACCACTAAAGCCCTAACAAAAATGGTAGGATGTGGATGTTTGTAATGTGAAAGGAATACTTTTTTTTAATCTTAAACAGACATGAAGTATTTTTACTTTTTCGTAGTTAGCACACTGTGACCTGTCAGTCTACTCAATCTTCTTTTAAAAAGTAAAATAAAATAAAAATAAAATAAATTTGTAAATTCTCTTGTTCTTTCTCTGTGCTCCTTTCCTTTATTCTTTATCAACAAGTAGAACTGGATCCTGGAAGTGTTCTTAAATTTTTAGAACTTGGAACCTATTGCTCTAAAAGGTGTTGGCAGAACATTGAGTTCTGCACCCTTGATTACAATGGTGCAGTATTTTTTGTGTGTAAAATCCCCCCCTCACACACACACTTGTACTACATTATCCAGTTGAGCTGCAGTATTATTGTACTATCTCTAGGTTCATATAATCATAACATTTGAGATTATTAATTAAAGTACAAAGCTTTCTTTTCATCACAATACAGCTTTACTGACAATGAATAACCACATATCATCATCATTTTGTACAAATGGAAATTTTGGTTAGCAGAACTGGGACAATACAGAACTGCATGAGACATAAACTGGACCAATCATGCTGGGATTAAAATGACAAGAAAGAGTTACTTTACTACTGTGGATTCTGTATGGGTTACAATAAATGGTGTCATTTTTCAGGCATTCGACCATTGCTACAGCTTTTTCCGTATTTCCTTTAAGTACTTTAAACAGTAATTTTATTGGCAGCAACCTAGTCTGCAAGCCAATGAAACCATAAAAATTTGGATCTAAGGTGGTTTATGAAGCAAATCACTGATCCTGGTAGCAACTATCAGTATTCTGATGTGAAGTCAGAGGCTAGCATGGACAGCATCCATAGTTTTTTGTGGGGTTTATTTGGTGCTATGTGGCTGTGTTCTGGATGAATTTATTCTTGATGTTTTGTCTGCATCTGGGGCTGGCATCTCTCTGAAGTTGAAATAAGTCTCTGCTATTCTATATTGTATAAACTTGCAAGCTTGTTTGAGGATGCAGAATGAGAATTATTCTTTCTTAATGTCATCTATGTAAAGTTACATTATACTTCTCCTTTTGATTGGGAAGCAGTTGTCTGACATTTCCTCCCCACCCTACAAGTGCAAGGGAAAACTGTGACGGAGATCCTGCTTCAGTCTATCACACTGGAAATAATTCATGGGAGGAGTGGAATGTAAAGTCATCTGCCTCTTGATTGACAGACTCCTGTTACTCACAATAGATGTTTCACAATAAGTGGGGATTGAGGGAGAATCAGACTGGGAGACACTGTTTACCTACATAACTAAAGTGATTACATAGCTAAATAGTCCAGGAAAATTCCAATGTATGTGCATATATATTCAACCTTCCATATCCACAGATTCACCATCTACAGCTTGAACTAACAAGTAACCAACATGGTGTAGTGGTCTAAGTGTAGAATTAGGACACTGGAACATCAGGGTTTGAATCCCAATCAGCCATAGAAGGAAATCACACTTTCTCAGCCTCAGAGGAAAGCAATGGCAAACCCTCTCTGGACAAATTCTGAAAAGAAAACCTCATGATAGGCATGCTTTAAGATTGCCTTTAGTCACAAATGACTTGAAGGCACATAACAACAACATTATTACATTACATTACACAACATTACAACATACATAACTTCCTAGTAACAAATTACCATTTAAGTACCATTGCCTGTTAAGAGTTATAGTCAGAGCAACAAAACAGGTATAACAGTAGGCTTTTGTCAGTTGCTCAATGGGATGATATGCTACCTTGAATAGTTCCTTTTTCAGCTAAGAAACATTGTGGAGCAAGGTTGGAAAGCCAGCGTCAATTAATGACACCCTTAAAGCAGTTTTCCTGAAAACTGGCTGCAATGCGTAAATTTCCAAATCTCTGTTTTCATAGTTCTGTTAATTCTCTTGCCAAAAATGCTTTTATTATTTGTTGCACAAAATGTACACTTATGGTGTTGGCTAATCCAACTGAATAGTACTCCGGCTGTGAAGATGAGATTACTGCAGTCAGAGATTTCTGCAGTGAGACATGGCAAACAGTTATAGAGAAGTCAAGTCAAAAACCCAAGGCCTGAGAGATCATATTGAAAAAGAAATCCAGATCATGTATGTCTATCATCTTTAAGAATAAAGAAATTGGGCCCATAGGTATAGTATAAAAAAGCAAACAATATGATCATTCCAAAAGGTCCATAAACCTGTGTTGATATACTTACTCATCATTATCAAGGAAATATTAGTTAAAGAAATACATTAATAGGGCTAATGTTAACAGAACTATTATTTGGCATAATGCATAGCTACTATTAACAGAATTACAGTCGGTCCTCTGTATCCACCATTTTCTTATCCATAGATTCTGTTATACACGACTTGAAAATATTTTTAAAAATATATTAATTCCAAAAAGGAAATCTTGATTTTGCATTTTATATAAGGGATACCATTTTACTATGTCATTGTATTTAATGGTACTTGAACATCTATGGATGTTGATATCCACAGGTGGTTCTGGAACCAAATCCCAATGGATACCAAGGGACCACTGTACTATTACTACTATCAGTTTGGTTCATTTGGTAGGAACAAGAGAGATGGCCCTCTTGGTAGCTGCTCCCAGGTTCTGGAACCTGCTCTCTAGAGAGCCAGGATGGCCCCATCCTTCCTGTCCTTTCAATGGCAGGTAAAAACATTCTTGTGCCATCAGACGTTTCCAAACTGATGAAGGTTGGGCTTTTGAATGCTAAGTAATTCAGATATTATGGTTTGTATAAAGTTTTTAATACATTTTAATTTTTAATGCATAATTGTTTTTAACTTTTGAAAAAAATATTTTAAACTTTGTATTGTATTTTAAACTTTGTAAACTATGTTTTAGCATTTTTGTATTGTTTTTAACTTGTACTGTTTTAAACTTGTTGTTAGTCACCAATAATAATAATAATAATAATAAGCAGGAGGGCTACTATTACTAGAACTACTGTTTGGCAAGCTTTTTCAGACAACAAGTCTTGGGAATTATGTAATAGTGCAAATTGTTACTTCTTTACTTTGCTATTATTGTACTTTTAGAGACACAGATGGAGAAATGTTTGTGGAATTTGCTTCATCTACCAAAATGACTTTGCTCACTTTGGATAGTATTATGCGCCATATACTGACTGCACTGCCTGTATATGAGTGCATCTATGTATAGTCATTACTATCTAAATCTATATCTATATCCATATAGAACAAAGAAACAGTAGTTTTTCGAACAAGTCTGTTGTGGATTTCAGAAGGATACAGTTAATCACTTCTTCATGTGTGAATAAAAACATAAAAGTGAACTCTATACACAAACACACAGAGCAGCCAATATCATATGGGGATCCAATTCAAGTGTACCTACAGCCATCAAAAATAGTATTCTAATCAGCCACCTTGGATCCAGCTCACCTTGGCTTCAGTTTATTGCTAATCTCAGCTAGAGTCTTTTACCTGAGTGTGTCCAAAACTAGCATTTGAATTTAGGTCATGGACTAATTATGAACATCTAATCAGCCATATTTAAACTTTATTTTGAGGTATTTTCTTCCTGTATGATAAATATAGGCTAAAATGCCATGCAAAATTTAAAGAAATCAGTGAACTATGAGAAATTTCATTTGGATGTCCTTTATCACCTCAGTTCATGGCCCTGTTGAGCTTCTGGCAATATTTTTCAATAAGTAATAATAAATAAAATCACTGGCATTGTGTTTATTCATTTAGTACATTTCTATCCCACTTTTCTGCCAAAAAATGAGACTCAAGGTAGCTTTTAGTAAAACTTTTAGAATTAAAACACAATTAATTCAGATACAATTACAATTGAAATTAAAACAAAAAGAGCTCAGGAACTCAATTCATATAATGGATAATAATGAATCATAAACATGATTTAATAAATATACATACATAATTACATACACATAAAGAAAATACAGCATCCATTTGATGAAGTCTTCCAGAACCAAAAAGCCTTTGCCTGTTGGTTCATGGGTGAGAAGGAGACCTGTTTTTCCTTAGTAAGGAATTCTACAGCCTGGAAATGGCCACAAAGAAAGCTCTTTCTCATGTCCTCATGATAGATCTTTCTGGGGGTGACAGCACCAAGAGAAGGGCTTTGTGTGAATATCTCAAAGCTGAGACAGGCTTGTGTGGGAGAATATGGTTCTTTAATCACTTCCAGTAAGGAAGAACTCCAAATGTATCTTTTTCTAGATGTCTTGATAATTATCACTACTATTCTTGAAATGTCATTTCAAGATTTTTGTTGAACAGAAAACCATGAAGATACGATAAAAATAACTATTTCTCAGTTGTGGAGACAAATCTAAGAATATTTAATTTATTTATGTTTGTTGTTATCTGCCCTCAAGTCGATCTCAATTCATGGTGACTCTGTGGATGAGATATCTCCAAGACTCCCTACTCTCATCCTCTTTGCTGAGGTCCTGCAGGCTCATGTCTGTGTCCCCCCTAATTGAGTCTATTCTCCTAGCAAGTGGCCTGTCTCAGACTGCTTCAGTGATCAAGGAAGGCATCTCCCCTCTGAATGACTGTCTGAAGCCGTAATGGATTGGATGAGGGAAAATAGACTTAAACTGAATCCAAATAAAATGGAGCTACTTACTATAGGCAATCCAATCCGGGTATGGTGATAAGCTCTCCAGTTCTGGACAGGGCCACACTTCCCC
>NC_056524.1:63400710-63420710 GCF_019175285.1 Sceloporus undulatus | reverse complement strand
GGGTGCAGACAAATCGAGAAGAATGAGAACAGAGTAAAGGCCATTAGCCTTGGCCTGTAAAAGGTCATTCGAGATCTTAGTGAGAGCTGTCTCTGTAGAATGCCTTGGGCGGAAGCCAGACTGAAAGGGATCAAGGATGGAATTGGCTTCAAGAAACTCAAGACAGCGCGAATAGACAACCCGTTCCAAAACCTTAGAAAGAAAGGGGAGAAGAGAAATCGGACGATAGCTAGACAAAGAGGAGGGGTCAAGAGAAGGTTTTTTCAGAATTGGGGAAATGAGAGCATGTTTGAAGTCTGATGGGAAGGAGCCTGTAGAGAGAGAGAGATTGAAGATATGGAGAAGCGAGGGCAGAAAGGAGGGAGCTATAGAGATTAGAAGACGAGTAGGAATAGGATCAAGAGGACAGGTAGCAGGTTTGTAAGAGTTCAGAAGTGTAGAGAGTTCATCCAAAGAGGCAGGAGGAAAGACAGAAAATTTGTTAGGCGAAGGCGATAGAAGATTAAGAGCAGAAGAAGAATCAGGAGGGACTATCTCAGAGCGAATAGTGGTAATCTTAGAGATGAAATAGTTAGCAAAGTCATTAGGAAAGAAAGATGAAGAGACAGGAGGAGAGGGAGGTTTAAGCAAAGTGTTGAAGGTGGAGAACAAACGCTGCGGGCACCTCTCATTGGCAGAGATCAATGATTTGTAATAATTCTGTTTTGCCATAGAGAGGGCACGTGAGAAGGAAGAAAGAACAAATTTGAAATGGATAAAATCAGCCCACTCTTTGGACTTTCTCCAAAGACGTTCGGCCACTCTAGAGCAGGACCGGAGAAACTTAATGTTGGGGGTAAGCCAGGGCTGAGTTCTAGTCTTGGAGGAAGAAGTGCGTACAGAGACAGGGGCAAAATGGTCAAGAGTTGAGGAAAGAGTGAAATAAAGACATAGCTGAATCAGCAGAATCCCCGAGATTTAGGGAAGAGAGAGATGAATCCAGGGTCAGACCAAGATGGTTAGAGTCGACAGATTGAAGATCACGAAAAAGACGTTGAATAGTATTACACTAATTGCATTAATTTTAAAAACAAATCTACACTTAAATGCCACCAGCAGCAGAGGGGTTACATCAGGATTCAAATGGTCACTTGGGAAAGAGTTCAGTGGTGAGATACAGTAACTTATAAAATTAAAAAAATAAGATTGAAATTGCTAATTGTAGCACTTAAGCTTGGATTTGTTTTTAAAATTAAAGCAATTAGCCAAAATTCAATTTTAGTCCCAACTAAAATAGGCCCATTGAATTAATATCAACACTTCTGTAAATCCAACTGATTCAGTGCCATTACTCTAGTTGACACCAGCAAATGTATATCATTTTAATAAGAATTTTAAATTTCTATATCTATATAATGCTACATTTCTGTGGAACCCTAGCTAGATTCAATGACATTTGTTTCCAGATTAAATGTAAAATGTACTGTTGCCACAGATAAATAATTTTGATAATTTGCACTGTCATTTAATGTTTCTGGAGAACTTTGTTCTTTAAGTGATTATATTAAACAATGTAATTTTATATGAAATATTTTTTATAAAGAAAGCTTAATCACAATTCATCATCTCCTCTAGCTGTTGAACTCTGAGGTTGCCACATCTGGACTGTATCATCATTGTTGCATTGGCCTGACACTTCAAACAAATCTTGTAAAAAAAGCATCTGAGAGATAGACAACCTACAACCACTTCACAAGGCAAAAGTAATCTGTGGTCAGAAACAAACAGCTAAAAGGCACATTTTCCTTTGGAATCATTTGAAGTCTCTTTTTAATATATACAAGAGAAAGCATGCTGACTTCCACTTATTGAACTTTTTGGCCAACCTAGCCTGAAAGGATGACATTACATATGGTGCTTGCTCTTCCTCTATTGAAACCTTCCTCTTTCAAATTATAATTGTTTCCAGTTGATTAGTGCAATGTATGATATGTTTAAGTGAATAATTTCTTAAATGAATATTGTTTGGTGATTCAAGGCAAAAGAAACCCCATAGAAAACATTCATATTATACGAAAGAAAGGGGATTACATGTTCGGACATTCACATCTGCTCTCACATTCATGCACTATCCTCATTTGTCACAATTTTTGGTGGAAAAGGGCAAATGTATCAAATATCTCTTCTTATGATTGTCTAATGATGATGATAAAGAGCAGAAATCTGAAAAGACAAACACACACAAACACACCTATTGAAGTAGCCTTCTTCTTGAGCAAGTAAATATGAAGGTGTTACTCTCCTTGGCCTGGCCAAGTAAGATGCAACATGGTAGACTGCCAAAAGTAGGAACAATGGCTGAAATCCAACTGCTAGTATTAGATAGGGAAGATCTTGCTGTCCACCGCTATGATCTTTGGAATAGCGGTATATAAATAAAACAAATTATTATTAAATTATTAATTAAATTATCTTGAATTGATTGAATGTACATATGAGTAAGTGTTGACTTCCATTAAGCAATTGATTCAATGGGTCTACTCTAGAAGAAGTTGGATTTAGGATAATAAAAAATAAAAAATTGTAATTCAACAGGCTTTGAGGATTTTGTTCATTTTGTTAGTAAGAAAAAGAGGAAAAAATGGAATATGAAAAGAATATTAATTGAAGCCTAATCCTGTCCTGTCTAGTATAGTCTTCTACAATAAGGCAACCTGTAGATGTTTTGGACTATAGCTTTCATAATTTCTATCATTAGCCATGCTGGCTGAGGCTAATAAATCCAAACATTATTGTTGTGTGCATTCAAGTCATTTCTGACTTATGGCAGTCCTGCCATGAGCTTTTCAAGGCAAGATTTGTTCAGGGAGGGGATGAGTGTTTGCCTTCCTTTGAAACTGAAAAAGTGCAACTTGCCCATGGTGAAGTGGGGATTTGAACCCTGGTCACCAAAATCCTAATCCAACACTCAAACTACTATACCATGCTGGCTCTCTCAAACACTGTACCTATGAAATAAAACAATAAGAACAGTTTCTTACCCAGTTCCCTGTATATATTAATGTTGGGATTAGCAACAGATTGAACACATTACATCAGTTAAAAGACTATATAAAGCCAATATATATTAAAATCAATCATAAATCAATCCATATTTTACAATTCATAATTTAAAAATCTGGAAATCAACAGAATTACAAGACAATGTATTGCCAACTTTATCATTCATAAGAGATGTTTTTCCCCAAACACCTGTTTGCCACATTTATAATTAACTGGATTCCTGAAAATTGATTCATGTGGATTTCTGAAGCAGTCTGTAAATGCCTGTTTTGTTCCGGATTTGGGACGCGGGATGCCCAGACATGGATGGCTTCAAGATACTCTGGGAATGTGGTGTTTGCACATCTTGAAGCCACCCTCAAGCTGCAGCAGGGCCAGGGAAGCCAGCTCTTTTCCAACCCAAATTGGAGTGGATCTTTTCTGCTCCTGTTTGGGCTGGGTTCCAGGCAGATTACGGCCATGTTGTGTGTTCATGCCACCTCTTCTTGCCATTCTTTTTTGTCCCTATGTTGACTTTTCTTGAAAATGTTCTTGCAGCAATATAATATTCAGTTATTGATCTACATGTTCATCTGCTGTTATATTTGGACTTACTTAATATATGTAATAAAAGGGAATTCGTGCTGTCTGTCATTTTATGGTTACCTCATGAATTTCATTGGTTCTTTTAAAAAGACAAGATACAGGTGGTTTGCCATTGCTTTCTTGTGAATATAGCCTACAGCACTTGATATTTGCCAGCAGTTTCTCTTCAAATGACTAACTAGGGCTGACTTTGTTTTAACTTCCAAGGCCACACAGGATCTGGTGACTTCAAGACATGTAGAACTTTCTTATTTATAATGTGAAGTCGAAGGCTTTCATGGCCAGCATCCATAATTTTTTGTGGGGTTTTCGGGCTATCTGGCCATGTTCTAGAAGAATTTATTGACGTTTTGCAAGCATCTGTGGCTGGCATCTTCAGAGAATGCTAACATGGAAGAGAGTTGGGTATATATATACTGTGTGACCCTGCTTAGGGAGGAGTGGTTTTCATGTTAGAGAGCTGTGCTGCTCTTTGGTTTCCATGTTGATTTGTGTATTGTTCTGTTGTTGATGGCAAGGCCTCAGGGTGGGAAGATATGCAAAGATGATTAGTGTCTGTTTAATTAGTGATCATTGTCTGCTGATAAAACCCCTGACCCTGGATGGTTTTCCATTTGCATTTGCTGAGTCCTGATTTTGCTGTTTTTCAGGACTGGTAGCAAAATTTTGTTCACTTTAAGGGTTTCTTCTTTATATTTCCTGTATTCCTTATCCAAGGGCCTAAATACCACAAAAGTACTGTACCAAATCCATCTGAATGTATAAGCTAAGCAGTGTCAGCGGATGGGAGACTGTCAATGAATACCAGGTAGGCTACTTTTCATAGAAAGGGACTGACAACACCACCTCTGAGTATTCATTGCCTAAGGGATCCCAAAATAGGAAAAAAGGATAACCTGCCTTGAATCCCATTGTGGGACAAATGTGGAATATAAATCCTTGAATAAATATAAATAAATAAGAAAACTCTATGAAATTCATGGGGTCACTAAAAATCAGTAGGTGACCTGAAGGTGCACACACTCCATATTCTCTGTTTGGCAGTTTTTATAAATGTATAGCCTTCTTTGGGCATGAAAGAAAGTAATATTCATAAATTTGAAAAATGTAGAGTTTTTATTGTCCTTTCGTGAAAAAAAATTGGCTTTAGATCTGAGACATATTAGAAAATAAAAACCCAAATATCATTTAAAAAGAAAAATATACAATAATTATAATATCTTACTAGGCACAGAATGAAGTGCTTTCATCACCCATTTTGCTTTATGGGGGGAAATGAAAAGAAGAAAATCTCTTGAATTAGAACTTAAAGATGCTGGGTAGAATCCAGAGCCATGAAAGCCAAATGGGGACTTAACACTGACTTCAATGAAATGTGGACTGTTCCCATAATTCTCATCTTAACATCCCCACAACTTTCACATCTCTAAAAAAAGTTAAATGAATTTTGGCACAACGTAAAAA
The DNA here is from genome assembly GCF_019175285.1 of Sceloporus undulatus. Classification (NCBI taxonomy): domain Eukaryota; kingdom Metazoa; phylum Chordata; class Lepidosauria; order Squamata; family Phrynosomatidae; genus Sceloporus; species Sceloporus undulatus. Next base: position 63,415,619 of record NC_056524.1, on the reverse strand, counting down.
TACATATTTCTTATTTTTCTCTACCTCATGATAATTAGATTTTCTGCTTAAAAGATCTGTGACAGCCCCCTTCCTGATGAACAACAGCAAGAGAAATCAGTCTGGTACTTCTTTTAAAAAGTTAGTTCATGCCAAGTTAGAAAGAAAGAAAGAAAGAAAAAGGAAAGTGGAAGTAGTGACTATGAAGAAGAAGAAAAAATACAAAGTTTGATGTGTTTTTACAAAGCATGTTTTATACCTGAAACTCGACTGTGGGATGCACTTGAAAGGAAATGGTGTGGTTTGGATATTTGACCATACTTCTCTGAAACCAAACTTGATACAAAGATAAAAAGAGCAGGCAATCCTCAATAAATACATAATTATATGCAACTCCTTCCCATACAAAGGCTCCTTTATGGTGGCCCTCCTGTTTTTACTTCATAGATTATCTTCAACGAAGATAAACTAGGTGTGCCTTAGAGTCCTGATTTTTTTTTTTAAGAACAGACTTCAAAACTTGCAAGAGACACAAAGACTTGCATTGTTCAGAAAAACCACTTCAAAGATTTCTAATATAAAATGTAGATGAAAAATTCATATTTTCTTTTCTTGTTTCAAGGTTTTCTGTGATCTTCATTATCCTTATACCTCTGTTAATCCACTTCAAAGTAGCAAAGTTAAATTTGTAGAAGACAATCTATCAGTAGTCCACCTCTGCTGTGCCTCTCTTGGTTTATGACAGCGTGCTGGGTAAATCACCCACAGCACCCATTTAGTTATTCCTTGATTTTCTATTGTGCCATGGTTTGTCCAGAGCTTGGACTTAACACATTACAAGCAATGATGTTACCTGTAAAATATTACTCTTCTGGGCAATGAGGGCATTACAATATAATGATTAATAGCATTGTCATCTTACTGATACTTGGTGTATCAAGTAATACTTATTTGGTCCAATTTGGCCGTTCTTGCATTTTCATCTATTTTTTAGGAACGAAAATAATGAATAATAAAGTGTGATTTTAAATAAAGAAAGCAATGTTATTATGCTCTGGTTGTTCCCACAGATTGCACCCTAAGAATGTGTAGGGAAGTTTAAGATGCCACAGGAATGCTGTAGAAGTTATCATGAAAAAGCTTTAACCATGCTACTCTAGCTAATAAGATGATCAATTCTCTTCAATATGATTAGGTCAACAGCTTAAATAGATTGGCAATCAGCCTTTCTTACATAATTCTGGCCAAATGGATTCCCAGGAAGCAAAAGGTAAGTACAGACAAATCTTTCAAAGTGGAGAAAAGCCAACTCTTAATGTGGAATTTCCTTTGTGGGTATTGAGAAGAACATTCTGTTATAACCAGTAAAGAAGAAGCGGCATTGATCACATGCAGCCCTTGGTCTCATTTCTTGCACCCACTCTATGTCCACTGTTCCCTCCACTAACATTCCTTTAGAGGAGCAACCAATGTAAGGGGAAGATGAAGAGACACAAACATGCAAGCAGCCTGGCACATAAATATGAGCACAGCAATCCAACCACACAAAAACATCAGCTAAAGGAACAATGCATCCTTGGACCAAAAATATGAGCTACACAGAAGGGCTAAGAAAGAGTAGCCAAGGGTCTCCTGTTTGCCTATTGAGGACAAGAGAGTAACTGAGATGAGAACTGAACTGCATTCTGGTCCATCTATGTCAGCTTGGAACATTTCTTTGTATCATCAGAATTGCCTGGGAAAAGTAGGTGAAACCAAGACAAAACAGTCCTTGAAGATTTTGTCTGCATGTAGGATCCCTCTTGTGCATGTAAGAAGGATGGAGTGAATAATGAAGGAGGAAAAGATGGAGGTAGAGAGAGAAATGGTTTCAGTGACTATTTAACATCACATCTGTCCAAACAGATGATTAAGCTGTTTTAACTGTTTGTTTTTAAATTGTGTAGGCTTTTAGCACTATTTTTTAAACAGGATTTTAAAAAATCATCCTGATCAGTGTTATAAATGTTTTTTAAAATCATTATACATGAACTCGGAAGCTCTAGTGGGTCAAAAGGTAGAAAATGTGGCATAAAAATTAATGTTTTTTCTTTAACTTCAAAAATGTTGCTCACTCCAGGTGAAAAGAATCAGTCTTGTGTCAAGGCAGTAACTGTGGAATATATAAACATTGACAATTTTTCCTCAGTGCACTAAGTTATTGTTTTTGCAAGCTAAAATTTTAGCAGGTTACAAGTTCTTGTTGGCTTGTCGTCATCAACACAGTGTCATCAATATGCACAACATTTTATAAAATAAAAAAGGGGAGGGTCTTTGTTCCAGATGAAATGCGAGATTCTGTGGTATGGAGGGAACTCACCAGGCAGAATTGAATAAGAAGAGATGAGCAGGAAAGTCTTGCAAAATGAGGATAGGATTATGGGAACTAGAAAGAGAACACATAGAATTAAGGTCTAGTTCAATCATTATTTGGATGATTAGTTTGATAGAACAAGAGGATGAAATTCAGCAAAAGGCTGCTGAGTAGGCAGCAGACCTTTTTCCAAAGAAAGGGTATGGTAACACAGAAAGATTTATTTAATTACAGTGGACCCTTGTTATACGCTGGGGTTTGGTTCCAAGATCCTCCGTGTATAACAAAATCCGTGTATGCTCAAGTCCCATTAAATATAATGACATAGCACAATGGTATCCCTTATAAAAAAATGGAAAATCAAGGTAAATTTATGCTTTTTTGGAACATTTTCAAACCGTGTATGCTTAAATCCGTGTATAAAAAATCCGTGTATAAGAAGGGCCGACTGTATTTTATAAATTTCTATCTCGCCTTTCTCCCCAAAGGGACCCAAGGTGGCTCACAATAACAATTTTAAAAACATGTTCCAATAAAAAATTTAAAACATCAGCTAAAAACATTATAAATCACAAATATTAAAACCACAATAAAAATACAAAACCCATCCCATATAAAACCCATCCCATAACTAAACATTAAAAGCCTGCCTGAACAGAGCTGTTTTTACCTGCCGATGAAAGGCCAGGAAAGAGGGCCAGCCTTACTTCTCATGGAAGGGCATTCCAGAGGGCAGGAGCAGCCACTGAGTGAGAAGGCTCTCTCCTGTGTCCTTACCAGGCAAGCCTGTGATGGTGGAGGGACCGAGGAAAAGCCTTCCCCAGAAGATCTTAGGACTCTGTCAGGTTTGTATGAAGGAGTCATTACTAGTGCCTGCACATATAGATTGCTTTGATGTTTTTCCCTTGTAATATTCTTCCAAATAAGTTCCTCTTTAGTATGGAAAGGCCTTTCCATACTAACATTAGAATTCAATGATGTAAAGAGTAGCTAAGCTCTATTAGACATTTTACTGACATAATATTTCCTGGCATTGATATAAATACTTCACCAGGCTTAAGTGAGAGAATGGCTGCATCTGGCATAATACAATTAGGGTCTTGCAATCAAACTTTGCCTTGTTGTAGGAAGACTTTAACTAGTAGTTTTACTAATGAAGGTATAGTTTATGAGCTATCAGGCTTTGGAAATCCTACCTTGAGGATCATTTAGAGTGCAAGCAGAAGCAATATTGTAAATCTTTTAGGCATGTTCTTATTCACTGTGGGACACTGTTGATAGTTATCTTAACGATGGAAGTTTCTTCACTGGAATGAATCTCATGTTGAAGACCAAGTAAATGACACAGATAAAGAAGTGGAATGAATGTAAGCTAGTCCAGAAGACTAAGCAGTCTTTGTGACTGCTTTTCACTTCATCCTGTTCGAATAGGAATAAGATCTATAACTTTAGTCATTATAAGGTTAATGACCATTAGAGGGTTAATGGTGAGCTACTGAGATAGAAATAATCTTCAGATGTGTTTATTACCCGAATCAGCTGTTGTACCTTCATAAGACCAGCTTTAGTTTATGATTTGTCCCCATTCTTCTCTCTTAGAATTTTTTTTGTTACTTTTCAAGCAGATATAGATAAAAAATATTTATATTACTTTTTGTTTTAACACATCCAGTGTTTTGCTATGGCTACATTGATCCCACGATCAATGAACTGCTCAGAAGCCATAGGGATGTTGGAATAAAATATCAGAGAGATGATACTGGAAACAATATTAAACTGTCATTTTATGACTGTTTCACCATACTGCTAACATTATCACATGTCTCAATTTGTTTCCATAGTCTTGGAAACCAATGGTGATTCTCATTGAACAGTAAGTTTCTATTATAATCCACAATAAAGTTGCATCAAAATTGACCGTAATTAATTTCCCTGTCTATTTTCCATTACATACTTATTTTATTTAGTCACATATAATTGACTTGGAGCCATGAAAGCATTTGCAATTTTGAATACCCTTTCCTCCTCTATGATTTCATCTTGATCATTTATTCCTGCTGATGTGTTGTAAATCCCTCATATACTGGTGAATTAACCCATTTCATGGGATCTGTATCCAACCCCTGATGGATATTTTTGCTTGCCCATTGCCAAGGATTCAAACAGTGTGCTACTCTGTTTGCTTGGCAGGGTGCCCTCACTAAGAAATAATATGAAGGATGAACAATAAGAAGGAAACAGAAGAAAACTAAGCTTTTGAAAGATGGACCAAAATTAAGCAAACCAAAGCTAGGCAAGCACACTCTGATCTAAATATAGAGGTTCTTTTTTCATCCCTTTCAGCAAGGTAACTTACATTTCTTCTTAGTAGTTCCTTTCTGGGAACATTTCAAAATAAACATTCTATACTCACATTTCAAAATATGCCCAGCTGAATGGGTGCTTAATAACACGATGCTGAATTAATTTTATTTTTAATTTATTTATATCCTGCCTCTCTACATGATGCAATTGGGGTGGCTTACAAAGATTAAAAAACATATATTCCAAAACCCTCAATCCCCCCTCTTAAAATACAAGTAAACGATGTAAGAATTAAAACATACATAAAAATAACATTTTTTTTAAAAAAATGTTTATACAACAAACTATAGACCGTGACTAAAGTGTGGTTGGAGTTCTTAGAGTTCTTCTGATGGCCGGAGAAACTATTCGGGAGAGGCCTGCAGGAAGAGATCTGTCTTTATAGCTTTTTAAAAGCTGTATAGGATGGTAATGTGACGGATCTCATCTGGCAGGCCATTCCACAATATGGGCGCGACAGTTGGGAAAGTCCTTTGGGAGGTTGTGAATAGCCTTGTTTTATAAGGCTGTAGCAAATTCCTCCCTGAGGATCTAAGTGTGTGGAGAGGATTATATGGAAGGAGATCGTCTCGAAGATAGGTTGGACCCAAGCTATTTAGGGCTTTAAAGGTGATAACCAACACCTTGTAGTTCAATTGGTTATGTACTATGGTACCTTGAGACCATAGTGCATACACTGGTAACCTCATGTCTTGATTTCTGTAATGCACTCTACATGGGGCTACCCTTGTGCTTGGTCCAGAAACTTCAATTAGTTCAAAACATGGCAGCCAGATTGGTATGGTCTCTTCTGGATGTACTAGAGACCAATCTGGCTGCCATGTTTTGAAGTGTACTGTTTTGTCTGGATTCAGCTTCAATTTGTTTTCCCTCATCCAGTCCGTCACTGCCTTAAGACAGTCATTGAGAGGAGAGACTCCATTTGAAGTCAAAGTTGATGACTGAGACATGAAGAAATATATCTGGGTGTCATCAGCATACTGATAACACCCCGCCCCATTCCTCTGGATAATCTCTCCCAGCGACTTCATGTATATGTTAAAAAGCACTGGTGACAGGATGGCACCTTGTGGGATGACACAATTAAGCTCTTTCCTTGCAGAGCAACTGTCCTCAAGCATCACCCTCTGGAATCTGCCTAAGAGGAAGGAACGGAACCACTGCAATGCAGTGCCTCCAATCCCTAGCCCTCCCAGGTGACTCAAGAGGATGTCATGGTCTATTGTGTCAAAAGCCATTGAGAGGTCTAGTAACACTAACAGGGTCACACTACCCCTGTCGATGCCCAGACGAAGGTCATCAACCAGAGCAACCATGGCAGTCTCAACTCCAAATCCCATCCTAAAGCCAGTTTGAAATGGATCTAGATAATCTGTTTCATCCACGACAGCTTGGAGTTGAAGAGCAACAGCTTTCTCGATCACCTTGCTCAGAAATGGCAGTAAAGAGACTGGCCTGTAGTTCTTCATATCCAGGGAGTCAAGGGAGGGTTTTTTCAGGAGCGGCCTAACTGCTGCTTCCTTCAAACAAGATAGAACATGACCCTCCCTAAGGGATGCATTGATGATGTCCCTTAAGAACACCCTGAAGGCGTCTCCCCCTGGACGGCCAGCCATGAAGGGAAAGGGTCGAGAGGACAAGTTGTTTTCCTCACTTTACCAAGGAGCTTGTCCATGTCATCAGTACTTACAGATTGAAATCGATCCAGTATAACCACATCAGCGGAGTTGCTGGACACCTCATCAGTTGATTCTGTTATAACTCTGGTGTCCAAGTCGGCTGTTATCTGAGAGATTTTATCTGCAAAGTAGTTGTTAAATGAATCACAGCAGGTCGTTGTCAGGTTAAGTAAAGGGTTCTGAACAGGTGGAACCTGTGTCAGTTCTCTCACCACCCTAAACAGGTCTGCTGGACAATACTCTGCAGACACAATACATGCAGAGGAGATGGCTCTTAACAGTGCTTCTTAACTTTTGTATACCATAAAAAAGGTGTGCAGCATGTACACTACTTTGATCGTTGCAGTAGTTTTGGGTTATCTTTCCTATACTGTGAGATCTCAGGCTGAGAAATGATAGGAGTTTGTGACTGTGTTGTTTTTGCAAGGCAGAATTCGTAAACATTACTTTTGGGACACATTCTAGACTCCCAGATGCTGGGAATTGTAGTCCAAAAGATTAGTGTTTTGAACTTCTGTTGCAATGCTGTTTCCCCCTGCTATGAAATGTAGAGTATGCAATCTAACCCCATTAAAATTCAGAGGAGGTCTATATTGCATCAAGTTACCATTCACAAGCAGCCATCACCTTCTTCCAACTAATTTTATTACTTCCCTGGAGAAAGATAAGAAAGGGAAAAAGATTGGGGAGCCTGGTGATGACTGAGAGCTGAAACCCATCCCAAACCACATCCCTTATCTCAGGAAAATCCTGTGGCTATGGTTAAATTAGCTCAAAGACAATTTCCTACTGAAACAATGACATGAAGCAACTCCTATAGGTGGGACATTTTCAAGATTCATTTCTGTGATGACAGAGAAATGGTTATTTCTAAGCAAATGCATGTGGGGAGGATTGAGAAAGTCAATTCCAGAAGCACATAAACCTCCCATAAAACAGCAGGGAGAGGATGGGAGGGTTTCCAGGAAGCGTAATTGGATGTGAGACGGCCAACATGGCCCAGATAATACTTCCTGAGATATCCCAGTTGAACACCACCTAAGCCCTGTGTCAGCTTTGTCAGGCATCAGGAACAATTCTTCTTGCCTGACAAGATGTGCTTTTAACTCTTATATGGCTAAAGTACAATGTGAACATCGTGTTGCATTTTCTCTAGCTCACCATTTGAGGAGAGTTATACCGTATATACTCAACTATAAGTCAACCTCTGTATAAGTCAAGGTCAAGATTTGGAGCCAAAATTATGGACTTTGCCATGACCCTTGGATAGGTCAAGGGTAATACTTGGAGGCTCCTTCAGTGTGTGTATGCGTGCTCTCATTTAGGCTTTTCTTTATCATTTCAGCTTTCATTTCCACCAGATGCATGGGCAGGAGGGGGACTCTTAAACAAATATAACTGTCATCCTTTGGCCTGCGAGGGAGTGAACATGCAGGCCCAGCTCCACCAGGGCTAGCCTGAAGAAGATCCCTCCTTCCAGTCCATCTGCCTTGGTCCAGGCCTCAGAGGGAGAGAAGAACCACTGGACTTGATCCCTTTCCCCACCACCATTCCCTTCTCCTTTTGTGTCATGTCTTTTAGATTATAAGCCTGAGGGCAGGGAAACGTCTAATTAAAAATAATAATTGTAAGCCACTCTGATAGCCTTTAGGGCTGAAGGGCAGGGTATAAATATCATAATAAATAAAATAAAATACAGTGCTCCCTCGGGTTACGAAATTAATTCGTTCCGCGGCCGCTTTCGTAACTCGAAAAGCCTTCGCAAGCCGAAAACCCATAGGCGCTAATGGGGAAAAGCCGCATTTCGTGCGAAAAAGCGCCGAAAAGCACCAAAATTTTTTTTCGTAACCCGAAAAAACATTCGTAACCCGGAACAGTTATTTCCTATGGGATTTTTTCGTATCCCGGAAATTTCGTAACCTGGGTATTTCGTATCCCGGGGTACCACTGTAAATAGCAATATCAATCAGTCACTCAGGACTCTTTCTATTTGGCTCTTTCTTGCTAAACTCCTCTCTGCACAGCATGGGAAAATCTGAAAGAGCTGCTATCATATTTCCATAGTGACCTGTAAATAAGTCGACCTGGGATTTTGGGGTCAATTTTAGACTTATAGATGAGTATATACAGTAGCATCAAAATACTACTATATTTAAAATCAATTGAACAACTAAGTACTGAATTAGAAAGACATTTAAAAACATATTAGTGGAGCCTAAATATCTTGGAAGCACCAGATTCTTTGTGAACTTGAAAGCTAATCAGGATGAGGCCTAGTTAGTACTTGGGACTGCCAAAGAATACCAGGTACCAGTTATAATACTAGTTACATTTCAGAGGAGAGCAATGACAAACCACTGCTAAATATTCTTTGCATAAGTAAAGACTATGAAATTCATGAGGTTTCCATAAGTTTAAAGTTATTTGAAAGCAGAGAGAGTGAGAGCAAGATACAGATACAATATCCACCCATTAAAGACAAGTTTGACCAGTCAATTCCCAAAGGTTGTCTTAATAAAAAGGATTTTGTCTGTCAATGGGGTTTCCACCTATGAAATCCACACATTTGATCTGCTTGTTTGCTCTACCTGATGTATGCTCAGCACTATCTGTCTCAGTGCTGGTGGGTCAGATGAGCCAATTATACTTGGATGCTGAACCTGGGAATGCACAACATAGAAGAAAATGGTTTATTCTGGTTGTCAGAGCAAATGTGAAATCTACCAGACCCACAGCTGTGCTTGGATCATGAAATGCATTATGCATTTTATAAATGTTGACAGTCTGAGATTTCTTCAGTACTCATCTGTGTAACACTACAGTGATTCCGTTTAACTCAACAGCTGTTGGCTCTGCTCATGAAATTTCAGGCTGACTTGAGGAAGTCTTTACATTTGTTTTCATACAAATGTGTTTGAATTTGTCCAACAAATGAAGGGATCATTTCCTAGCAAAGTAGTGCACCTTTATAGTACTTCTGCAGATGTGGTTGCTCATTGGAGAAATAAGTGCAAATTGTTCTAGGGAAGGAAGCATTTTAAAGAAAATAACCTCTCATTAGAAATGTAATAGTTTTAGAAGGATAACATATGCTGTTATGCCACAGTATTACCAAACAGATCTAGAATAGTGACACACATCCTTGAGCTAAGACTTTAGTGGATGTTCAACTGAACAGCAACAATCATTTTCCTAAATATATTGTAAATATGGTGATCTGATCTCCGATCAGGAGTCTACCTCAGGCTGTGATAATTTTTTATATTGTACTAATTGTTTTTAGATGGGATATAGTTTTATATTGTGATTTTAAATAATTGTTATGAGTATTATTGTTTTTGTATAATTTTGTTGTAATCACGCCTCGATCCATTGGGAGAGGCAGGACAATATAAATAAAACCTATTATTATGATTATGATTATTATTAAGATAATTAGAAATAATAATTGCAATATTAGCAATAATGATGGGAAAATAATGGCAACAATAATGGAGAAGAAAACTTACAGGAAAAACAGCCATGCAACACACTGTTCAGCACATTTACTGAAAACATTAAATAATGCTTACTCTTACTCTGGGTCTGACTGGGGCATTCTGTTAATTCTACTCCCCAAAAGTAACTTTCCAGGCTTTCCTCTGACTTGTGTGTAGGGTGCCAGCTGTAGTAAAACAGCAGCAAGTAGAATAACATAATGACATCTACCTCATCTATTGCAATTATGGCTAGACATTATACTGTGAGCATGTATGTTTCATGGCTCTCGGTCATTCCTTTCTTAGTTGGGCTGAGAGGTTTTCTGCACCCCCTCAAACATTTTCAGTTTAGAATCCAGATAATAATTTAATCTCATTTAAGCATGGATGATTGTGCAATATGCATTATTTGGTTTTCTCTTCTTTTTTATTTTGTGATCACAAAAGAGCTAGATTGTAGATCAGCCCAAGAAATAAGTATGCATTTGTTTGTTTGCAAACATTGGTATTTAGGTATTTATGTCAGTTTTACTTTTTTCCATATTTCCTTTAAAAAAAACCCAGCTTTTTTCCAGCCAGTTTATCATTATTAATTATTATTTTTTGGTAAATTCTTATCAAACATAAACAGAAACAAACTGCTCTCCTATTAAAAGTGAAATGAATAGTATTCTCAATCATTGTTACTGATATTCCATTTCTTGTGAAATGATAAAACAAATGGAAAAGTGTCATTAAAACATAAGATTTATGGTACATTCCTCCCCCACCCTCCACCCCCAGTTGGAGAATTTCTTTATAAGCACTTGGAGTAAGAACCAATATGTCACAACAGAGAACCCAAGCCATTGCTTGCTATGCGTTAAAATTTCCACAGAAACAGAAAAAAAATAATATGTGGATTTGTATGATATAATTTCCAGTATCATCCTGAAAGCATAAATATGACAAAATAACTGAAACCAGATACACTATTCTAGAGAATAACAAATATGATTCAGCAGTCAAGAAAAATCAGCATGATTTTTCCTAATTTTATTTTGTCCACCATTTCTGTTCATTTGTCCTTACAAAACAGCAAAACAAAAAAGTCTAGGGAAAAGTAGTTGTCGAAAAATGTATATAAAAGCTTTATTATCCAATGTGATGACAAACAGTATTGTACGGTATATTGGTTATAATACCATGTCATTAAGGCAGCCCATATGTTCAAAACTGTGTGCTTTGCCTGAAGATAAAAGCCTCAGAGACTATACAATGACTGAATGTATACAAAGTAAGAGATAGCGGTTTTGCCAGTAAATATAAGATGCTGGAAACTGTGAATCCCATACAAATAAAAATGTCCAACAATCAAAATGCATATAATATCATAAATTTATACACTTCATAAGGACATATACTGGAAGGAAAAGTACAGAAACAATAAATCCAAATAAAACCATACATGTTTTGACAAATGTCTTCCTCTGTGGAAAAAGAATACAGTGGATCCTTCTTATACACTGGGGTTTGGTTCCAAGATCCCCCGTGGATAACAAAATCCGTGTATGCTCAAGTCCCATTAAGTATAATGACATAGCAAAATGGTGTCTTATAAAAAATGGAAAATCAAGGTTTGATATTTGAAATTTATACTTTTTTGGAACATTTTCAAACCGTGGATGCTTGAATCTGTGTATAAAAAATCTGTGTATAAGAAGGGCTGACTGTATAAGCTGTTATAGCTTATTAGCTTGGAGTCATCCAGTGTAAGTAAGAACTAAATTAAATAATAGAATCTGGATCCTATGACCCACATTTTGATTGTTGGACATTATTATTTGTATGGGACTCATAGTTTCCAGCATCTTATATTTACTGTCAAAACTGGTATCTCTTACTTTGTATACATTCAGACATTGTATACACTCTGAGGCTTTTATCTTCAGGTAAAGCACACAGTTTTGAACATATGGGCTGCCTGAATGACATGGCATTATAGCCAATATATTGTTATTTTGCCATCACGTTGGATAATAAAGCTTTTTTTTATACATTTTTCTACAACTACTTTTCCCTAGACTTTTTTGTTTTGCAATTTTGTTCTTTTGGTTTAGGGAAACACCTTTGTGTGTTCAACAGCATTTGTCCTTACAAGCCAATTCTATTACCTTAAACAAGCATTCACCAGTACTTTAAACAGCTGCTGTCTTCCAGTATCCTGTCAGAACAAAACTTGTGGAAAGTTGAAATAAAGCAGGAAGAATCAGGCAGATGCTAAGGGTGCATCTACACTGTAGAAATAATGCAGTCTGGCACCACTTTGACTGCCAGGGCTCCATCCTACACAATCCTGGGAGTGTGGTGAAGCTCCAGCACTCTTTGGCAGAGAAGGCTAAAGGCCAGGATTCCATAAGATGGAGCTACAGTACTTAAAGGGCCCATTCACACTACAAAATAACCTGGTGTGGAAACCAGGTATTTGCATGGCGTTCACACTCACCACGACTGCACTTTAAGCATTTTTTTTCAAAATTTTATTAAATATTAAAAACATACAATAAAGATTTAAAAAATCCATATATCAAATATAATCTAAAATAAAAATATAATGATTACAATGTTCTTTTCCCTCCTTCCCAACTTCCTTGATTACTGACTAATTTTTAACATTATCTACTATTTTCTCTACTGAACTCTAACTAGTCCTATTACTACTGTTGATTCTTTCAAGTTTTCTTAAATAAAATAATCTTCATAGCCTTCCGTATTAATGATTATTCATTATCCCTGTTTTTACTTAACCTAATAAGCTCTAAGTGTTTCTTCTTATGTAATTCTTATATACCCACAGTTAATATAACAACTCTATTTTTAATTCTCATTTCAAAATTATCAACAATATTTGTTATTGTTATTATTATTTCACAGAGAAGTAACTAACTTTACAGCAACATTACCATCACAAATAGATATGTGATAGATATGCACTTTAAGCATTTTGCGGGAGAGCGTGAACAAACCCACTTAACCTGCTGCATTTTGCATTGGATCCCTTACTGTATCTTTTTTTTTTTTTTTTTGGTGCCCCAACGAGTCAGATCTTTGTTAGTGAGAATAAGCTATCAAATCTATTCAGATCATTGCCAGGAATGGGGGTGTCTCTAGTAAGAAGAAGGTGAGGGGGGGGGCTTCTTCTTCTTCTTCTTCTTCTTCTTCTTCTTCTTCTTCTTCTTCTTCTTCTTCTTCTTCTTCTTCCCATTTTTCTTTGGGGCAATGCTCCTCAAAACTGGTCTGTATGGGAAGGAGGGTGTGTGTGGCTGTGAGGGAGGGAGAGAGGGAGAGAGGGAGGGTAGGTGTCTCTCTGTGTGAGAGAGACTGTGTGACTGTGTGTTTGTGTAAGTGGGTGATGGGTGTCAACGAGGAAGCCAGCGAGCATGCCTCAGCCCAAGCATGTGCTCCCCTTCCTCACCCTTCTTCCCACAGCTGCTTCACTCTCCCTTTTGGGGACTGGGGTGGGGTTGTGCTTGCTGATGAGGCTGGTGCTGTTTCTCCTCTGGGCGGAAAGTTTGGCTGGCCGTCATCTCCCTCTCCTCTGGCAGCCCTCCTCAGGAGCAGCAAGGAGGAAGAGGTGAGAAACAAGCATTGGGAATTGGGGGCACTGCTTTGCAGTGGTTCTGGTCCTACCTCTCAGGAAGATTACAGATGGTGTCACTTGGGGACAGTTATTCGGCCAAGAGGGAGCTCAAGAAGGGCATCCCCCAAGGTGCGATTCTGTCCCCAATGCTGTTTAACATTTACATGAAGCTGCTAGGTGAGATCATCCAGAGACATGGGGTGGTGTGTTATCAGTATGCTGATGAAACCCAAATATATTTCTCTATGTTTCAGACTATGCAGTGACTAAGGATGGCATCTCTCCTCTGAATGCAGTAATGCAGTAATGGACTGGATGAAGGAAAACAGATTCAAGCTGAATCCAGGTAAGACGGAGGTACTTGCAGTAGGGACCCTTAATCCGGGAATGGAGTTATGTCAGCCAGTTCTGGATGGGATCAAATTTCCTCTGAAGGATTCTGTTCCCAGTTTGGGGGTGCTCCTGGATTAATCGCTTCATCTGATGGTTCAGGTGGATGTGACAGTCAGGAGCATTTGTTATCAGCTTCAGCTGATACACCAACTTTGCCCCTTCTTGGAGCAGGGAGACTTTGAAACAGTAGTACATGTGCTGGTAACTTCTCAGCTTGACTTTGGTAATGTGCTCTACATGGGGCTACCCTTATGCCATGTTCAGAAACAAAATATGGCGGCCAGGCTGATTACGGGCACACCAAGAACTGCCCACATTACATCAGTCCTCAAATCTCTTCACTGGCTGCCCATTAGTTTCCGGGCAAGATACAAGGTGTTGGTTTTCATCGTTAAAGCCCTTCATGGCTTGGGTCCTGAATACTTGCGGGAGCGCCTCTTCCACATAATCCCCCCCTCACGCTTTGGCCCTCTGGGAAGAACCTCCTGCAACCTAAGAAAACCAGAATCTCATTGGTGACCCAGAGGTCCTTCTCATCAGCTGCTCCCAGGCTCTGGAATGACCTGCCGGACGAGATCCATCATATTACCACTTTGGAAGCCTTTTAAAAGGCTATCAAGACGGATCTCTTCTAGCAGGCCTTTCCAGACTAGACTGGATCTATTGACTTGCCTCCTCCTTACCCCTTACCCCTTACCTCATAGCCATCGTTACTGATATTGAAATCGTTATTGATATGATTGCTCCTACCCTCCCCCCTCCCCTTTATAAGACAACCCGTTTCTTACCTGAATCTGCCCAAAATATTTTTATTTTATTGTACTATGTTGGTATGTTTTGAATGTTCTTGTTGCTTAATTTCTTTTTAGGAGTTGATTAATGTTTTTATAATTGGGGGGGAGGGCTGGGGGCTCTGGGGCTTTTAATTGTATTTCTTAAATTGTATGTTATTTTATTGCTGTAATCTGCTTTGATTCCTTTGAGAAAAAGTGGATGATGATGATGATGATGATGATGATGATGATGATGATGATGATGATGAT
>NC_056524.1:63364803-63400700 GCF_019175285.1 Sceloporus undulatus | reverse complement strand
TTAAACGGACAGTCACAAGTGTGAATGCCTGACTGGATTTAAATGCCTTGGAAAGATTTGATTGGGGCAAATGTAGTGGGACCATCAACCTGGGATTGCAGCAGAGGGGTGATTCAGATCTCTCTGGTACAAAAAAGTAAGTGTGAATTAGCCTAAAGTGATGCTGAACTGCATTGTGCAGATGCATTCTAAACCTAGACAAAAGCAAGGGGGCCCTTCAGAGATTTCAATAATATCAGTAAGTATTTTAACTATGGTGACTTAGCACGTTTCAGCTGAAATATATGTGCAATTCTGTGGAGCTCACATAAGGGCCTCAGAAGTGATGTCATATGCCTATAAACCAAGTAAGTTTATATTTCAAAGATCTAGTGTCAGCAGTCCTTTTCTGGGATCTTAAGTTGCATTTGGTAGCATTCCACCCAGGTTCCCTGAAACAAGCCAGGTCATTTCCAAATAGCTTTGCAGGCCAAATGTTTCACATATACAGCACAAGGACTGCACTCTTTCAGCTGAACATTCAGTTTTGCTATAAATGTTAAAGTGCCAGCCACATACTTAAAAAGATTCTTGCCATTAAATACAACCAGTTCATCAGGACAGAGAGACTGCTTTTCATTGTCATAAAGACACTTTATGTGTGTGCGCGCGTGCGTGTCAGAGAGAGAGAGAGAGAGAGAGAAATTGCTGAGGAAAACATGTGGAATATCAGAAACAATGTGATCTTTTTTGCTTTCTCTCCAGAAAAGGAGTGGAAAAATATTTTACCTTGTTCAGTGGCCAGGTTCACTAACAATTAAAATGCAGCTCAGAACTAATGTTCTAGATACTTGCAGGTGTACATAGGCAGGGTCACATCACATATATATTTATCTACACACAGAAACTACACTCCTTCCTCATCTCCATTGGTAAGGCATACTGTTAAGTTAATAAATATGGTAATAATTAGAATGCAAGGTTGACAGTTGCCAAGAACATCAGGCTAAGCACTTTCCACACACCTCATCTGAAGCAATAATCTCTGACCTATTGTACATGTCTTTGCACCATACATCTTTTAAAGATATTATGAGCATTTATCTGAGAACCTACAGCAATGAAATATGATTGAGAAATTAAATGGTGTTTCATTTGAAAAGGTGGTGGTGGTGTTTCTTAGCAATTGCCTACTTTTGTAATGTCACCTATGCAGATTTAAACTACCCTTCCCAAAGGTGCATGTTACTTTCAACTGCTGTTGCTAATTCTTTCACTAAAGAATTTCACTAAAATTGAGATCATGAGCTTGCTTGCTGACAAACAACATTTTAGGAAACACTGATCCAAAACAGACTGCAGAAATAATCCAGTTTGAGACCACTTTAACTGCCCTGACTTAGTGCTAGGAATTCTGGAAACTAAAGTTTTGTGAGACATTTAGCCTTCTCCATCAGAGAGCTCTGGTGCCACAATAAACTACAGTTCCCAGGATTCCCTACCAATGAGCCAAGACAGTTAAAGAGGCCTCAAACTGGATTATTTCTGCAGTCTGTTTTGGAGCACAGTTATCCAAGCACAGTTTCACAGTCTAAAACAGGTTATTAACTTAATACAAAAACTATATTCTTGCCTGTTGTAAATTGGTGATGTCATATAAAACTGTTATTCCATCTTGACTGGCTATAGGGACAAAGGAAAACAACAATGGGAGTGAGCACAACTCTCCTATGGCTTTCTAGTTATCAAGAGCCATGGAAAGTCTGAAATGTGATTTCACATGCTACTGCCACCCTGCAAAATTAAAGCAATTTGACACTGCATTAATTGTCATGGCTCCATCGTATGGAATCCTGGGATCTGCAATTTGTTATGGCACAAGAGTTCTCTGTCAGAGATGGCTAAATATCTGATAAAACTACAAATCCCAGAATTTCACAGCACTGACCCATGGCAGTTAATACAGTGTCAAACTGCTTTAATTCTGCAGTTCATGTACAACCTAAGAACTATTTCAATGGGATTTCAATTGATGCATATTATTGTATGCTGAATGTTCCCCACTTAATTTGTATAGGATGCTACTTCCGTTTTTCCAGAACATAAATGGCTGTGCTGTGCATATTTTCAGCTACCTATACACATTTTTAAAGCTATTCAAGTCTTCAGTAGACTGAAACAATTAATGAGCCATTAGTTATGTCATTGCCTATGCTGGAAATAAAATTGGAATTGGTTTTCTATAGCAGATTTTAAAAAAAAACAGACAGAAAAGCATTAGATGACTTTGTGGCTTATTTTCCTTTTCTTCAGCTTTATTTATTTGCTCTTAACACTTTGCAGTCCACCTACACTATGCTTATTTCATGGTAAAATAAACAGTAACTTTTTTCTACTGTACTAAAAATGCAGAAATCTTGGGAATTCAATTAGCATTCGCACAACATTCAAACTACTGTGAGCAGCTGTGTTAGAGCAACAACCACTTGCTATTCTCACTTGTTTTTCTATTTTACTCCTTTAAGTTATATTTCCAGCAGTTGTCCCTTTCAGCAATAGTAAAGGAGACTTAAGAGCTAAAATGGAAATAATGAGTTAATAAATATTCCCAAAGACCTCTTAAACTTGCACACACACTTCCAAGCTAAAAATATATTTACAAGCTCGCAGTTGCAGTTTCCTTGAAAGAAATGGGCTACTGCTCATTGAATTAGTCCACTGACCAGATTTATTGCAGTCTAATCGCTTGACATTATGTAAGGCCTAAATTAAGATTTTGTCAATCTCAGCAAGAATGTGCAATAAAGTCTGTTTTACCACCACCAGTGATCATTCTTATGCTACCTTTGCCCAAAGAGATTGGTTTATAAAAAATACAAGCCAGTCAAAATTAAACAACTTCAAGTCCAGTTGACTTTGGTGAGACAGCTGAATACATCTTAAGCTTTCACACTAAAATCAGTTGATATTAAAGCACTGGTGGGCAAAGGAAAAAGTAATAAAAATATTTTAACAAAAAAAGCACTGGTGGGCAACATGTGTCTCTCAGACCCCCCCCCCCCCCAAAAAAAAAACCCAGGCTACTGAATGTGTGTTGTTGAATTTTGGCAACACACTTCTAAAATTCATGAAGGCCAACTGGGGGAAAAGTCCACTTAAAATAAACATTTCTTGGCTGTTTTGATGGCTTTTTCTGATTTGCAATTCATTTTTGGGGGGTGCAATGCATACTGGGGTGTGGCGAATACAGCTGCAATGGATTGAGCATATGACTGATTCCTGGATCAGACAATGTTTCTAATCTCTGAGTCAAAGGTTCTTCTATTTGGCTGGAAACTGAAAATTGGAAAAAAATCTATGAAAAATGTATTTTCACACACTCCAAACCCTCTGGGAGGCATAGTTTTGCTCAGGCCCCATCCCAAATTACCCCCTCCCCTAAATAGGTAGGGTACAAGAGTTCAAGAGTGATTGGTGTGAATTCCATTCAACACTGGTATTAACACAGCAGCTTGCCAAGAGACCAGCAAAAGCACAAAGATGGCTATCAATCCTTGGTATGTGTCTAACTGAGCAGAAGAGTAAGCAATTTTAATGTGATTACAGAAACACAAAGCCATTGATACCTGAACATATGGAAGCTTTCCTCCTTTCAGAAAATACATGCAGGGGTTGCTGACTGCACATAGAACCACCATGGTTTGGAGTTTGAATGTGGTCTCTGGAGTACATAAAATAGGTTTCCCTACTGGGAGATTCCCAATCATGTATAGAAATGGTATTTGTCTTCAGACTCATTTATCTCCATATGGGGAGAAAAATAGAACTGACAAGAGAAAGGGTAAAGCTATCACTCCTTTTCTTCTCATGTGTTAAACCAACATCCTTCAAAGATGGATTGAATAGGTTTAGTGTTATCAAGAGACAACCAGAAATCAGACTGTTTTGGGAAATGATGGGTATTTCAGATGGGTCTTCTGTTACATATTTGTCCTAGGACTCAGCTTGATTTATGAATCCATTTGATGCTGTGCCATGCACTCCCTTTTTCTGCCATAAGGGGAAATAGAAACCTCATATATACTCTTTCTTGTTCCTTTGAAAATCAGACATACGCAACTGGCTGTCAGTTTGAAAGAAACCCTGGGTGGGGCTCAATTTCCAGGAAATGGGGATGAAAACCGGACGGCAAAAAGCTACTCCATCTGGAGGATATGATCTTAATTCTAAATCTATTCATTATGGCTCATAGAGGAAGGATCAGAGTTGTGCTTTTGCTACTGGCATGAAGAATACAAAGAAGAAAATAGTAATTCTAACCACATTTCTGAATAGTAACTGTTACAGGGACACAGTAAATGAGACAGAAGGTTTTCATTTTAACACTAGTGCAGCTTTCAACCAAATGACAGTAAATTTACAAATGAGGATATGTGAAAGCTGATGGTTTTCTTACTGAAGAGGCTGAGTAAACCATTATGACCCCCAAGTGTCACACACAGTTGCCACCGAAATTAGAGTGGATACTAGTCCTGCGTGAGAGTCATGGCTGGTGGAACAGTTTCATCAACAGTAAGATGGGGGGGAGCTTTTTGCTGAGAAAATCACAAAATCACTGGAAAGCACATCTAAGATCCACAAGCAAAAGAAGAAACAAGAGTTTATGTGCTTATTGATGGTTACATTTTATTTTTTAAAAAAGTTTTGGATTTTGTTTTGTAAAAACTCCAATGCATTTCAGCTTTTATATTAGTGAGTGGGTGCCCATCTTCAAGGGCTACACATTCAATCTGTTAACAGCATTGCATGCACCTGAAACATTTTACACAGCCTGGGGCATAAATATACTGACACTCTTAAGTAGAGATAGTTTTAAAAAAAAAACTGGCTTCAAGTTGACTTCCATGTATGGTGATTCAATGAATGAGAGGCATTCAAATCATCCTAGCATCAGCAGCCCTACTCACGTCTTGCAGACTGAGGGATGTAGCTTCCTTGATTGAGTCTATCCATCTGCAATGCAGTCTTCCTCTTTTCCTACTTCCTTCTACCTTACCAAGCAATATTGTCTTTGCTAGTAAATCATGTCTTCTCATGATAGGGCCCAAATAAAAGAGTCTCAGGAAGGATATAGACTGCCCCTTTGGGGCGGCCTGCACCCGCCCCTTTCCCTGATGGATTGGTGCCTGAGCTGCCACAGCGGCAGCCCCGGAAGCCTTGATCCACCACTTTTCCAGGCCCAAGGCCACCCTGACAGAGGCGGGGAGGCCGCTCAGCCCCTTTCTCTTCAGTATCGTTGGCGCGGCTGTTTAAAGGCCGTGCCAGCGATACATGGTGCCACAAGTGCCCTTCAGTGGCACCAAGAGGTAACGGCTGTGCAACGTCATTTGAACGCGATGTGGCCGTTACGTCAAAATGGCGGTGCCCGTGTTTACAGGGTGCCGCCATTTTGACACCCCTGTCACCTGCTAGGGGTGAGGCCGGTATGGACGCTGCATCTTCAGCCAACCCCTAGCACGTGACGGGAGCGCTGCATACACCGGTATGTACAGCGCCTCAGTTACTCATCTTGGCTTCTAGGGAGAGTTCAGGCTTGATCTGTCCTAGAACCCATTTAGTTGTGTGTTTATTTTATTTTTTTATAGTCCATGGTAAATTCTTCTCCAACCTCACATCTCAAACAAGTTGATTTTCTTCCTAGCATCTGTCTTCACTGTCAAGTTCTCACAACCATACATAGAAATTTGAAACATGATGGCATGGACAATCCTAACTTTAGTATTCAGTGATATATATTGACACTACAGGATGTTGTCTAGTTTCTTCATAACTGCTCTTTCAAGTATCAGTCTTCAGATGTCTTGACTGCAGTTTCCATTCTGATCTGCTGAACCAAGGTATGTAAAATCTTGAACTATTTCAATGTCTTCACCATCTACTGTATATACTCATGTATACATTTAGAAATTTTAGTCAAAAATCAATCCAAAAAACCTGGACCAATTTATTCACAGGTCAATGTAAGTACTGTATCTTGACTCTTAACAAAATAGGAACCCCTTCTTATCTGAGTAGAAAGAAAGGGGAAACTAAAAGAAACCCCAACCCCTTCCCCACTCTCTTCTGTGCTGCATCTGGCCTTTTTGAATGCCTAGAAGGGAAAAGAGTGGAATGCTTTGGAAAAATTTTCCTTTGCTCCATCCTTTACATCCTTTGTTACATGCCTCTAAGTTTTATCCTTGAATTATACATGGGTTATATCAAAATCTATAATTTTGGCCCCAAAACCTATCTCTGACTTAGACATGAGGTCAGCTTATAATCGAGTATATACTGTACTTTAAAGTTTTGTATATTGTATTAGTATTATTTCTTAACTGTAAACCTAATTAGATACCTAATTAAAGTATCGTTTCATGGAAATGGCCATTTAGCATGCTTATTCTTTGCTGAACTGTTTAGCCTTTTTTCCTTAAAACATTTTACACTCTTGTTATCTTCTCAGAAACTTGCCAACACATTCCTCTTATGTCTAAAATGGTGCTGTTAGAATCATAGAATTGTAGAACTGGAAGAGACCACAAGGGCCAGCCAGTCCAACCCCCTGCCATGCAGGAAATCAAAATCAAAGCATCCCAGACAGATGGCCATCCAGCCTCTGTTTGAAGACCTCAAAGGAAGGAGATTCCACTACACTCCGAGGGAGTGTGTTCCATTGTCAAACAGCCCTTACTGTCAGGAAGTTCCTCCTAATGTTGAGGTGGAATCTCTTTTCCTGTAACTTGCATCCATTGTTCCGGGACCTAGTCTCTGAAGCAGCAGAAAACAAGCTTGCCCCCTCCTCAATATGACATCCCTTCAAGTATTTAAACAGGGATATCATATCACCTCTTAACCTTCTCTTCTCCAGGCTAACCATCCCCAGCTCTCTAAATTGTTCCTCACAAGACATGGTTTCCAGACCCTTCACCATTTTAGCTGCCCTCCTTTGGACACGCTCCAGTTTCTCAGTGTCCTTTTTGAATTGTGGTGCCCAGAACTGGACAGAATATTCCAGATGGGGACTGACCAAAGCAGAATACAGTGGCATTATTACTCCTCTTGATCTAGACACTATACATTTATTGATTCAGCCTAAAACTGCATTGGCCTTTTTAGCTGCCGCATCACACTGTTGACTCATGTTCAGTTTGGGGTCTACTTGGACTCCTAGATCCCTTTCACATGTAGTTTCATTCAGCCAGGTGTCCCCTATCCTATATCAGTGCATTTCATTTTTCCACCCTAAGTGCAGTACCTTACATTTCTCCGTGTTGAAATTCATTTTGTTAGCTTTGTCCCAGTTTTCTAGTCTGTTCAGGTCGTTTTGAATTTTGATCCTGTCCTCTGGAATGTTAGCTATTCCTCCTAATTTGGTGTCATTTGCAAATTTGATAAGTATGCCCCCAATTCCGTCATCCAAGTCATTGATAAAGATGTTGATTAGCACTGGGCCCAGGACAGAGCCTTGTGGAACCCCACTGGTCACTTCTGTCCAGGTTGAAAAAGAGCCATTGCTGAGCACCCTTTGGGTTCGGCTGGTCAACCAGTTACAAATCCATGTAACAGTTATCTTGTTTAGCCCATATTTTACAAGCTTGTTTGCAGGAATGTCATGGCAAACTTTGTCAAGGGCCTTACTGAAATCAAGATATACTATATCTACAGTATTTCCTTCATCTATCAAGCTGGTAATTTTATCAAAGAAAGAGATAAAATTTGTCTGGCATGACTTGTTTCTCTGAAACCCATGTTGACTTTTTGTGATTATGGCATCGCCTTCTAGAGGTTCACAGACTCTCTGTTTAATGATCTGCTCCAGAATCTTTCTTTCTTGGTATTGATGTCAGACTGACTGGACGATAATTGTTGGGATCCTCTTTTTTCCCCTTTTTGAAGCTGGGGACAACGTTTGCCCTCCTCCAGTCTGCTGGGACTTCTCCTGTTCTCCAGGAGTTCTCAAAGATTATTGCCAATGTCTCCGATATTACATTTGCCACTTCTTTTAATAAACTTGGATGTAGTTCATCTGGTCCTGGAGACTTATATTCATTTAGATTAACAAGGTATTCCTGTACTATCTCTTTGCTTATTCTATGCTAAAATTCCCCTATTCTGTCCTCTGCTCCATGATCCTCAGATTGAGCACCCTTTTCCTTTTCCTTTTCTGAGAAGACTGAGGCAAAGAAGGTGTTGAGTAATTCTGCCTTTTCTCCGTCTTCTGTTAGCATTTTGCCATCTTCTCCACGCAGTGGCCTTATCATTTCCTTTTTCTTCCTTTTGCTGTGGACATATTTTAAAAAGCCCTTTTATTGTTCTTAACCTCTCTAGCAAACCTGAGTTCATTCTGCGCTTTAGCTTTTCTGACTTTACCCCTACATAGGCTAACTATTTGTTTGAATTCCTCTTTGGTGATTTCCCCTTTTTTCCATTTAAAAGTTAGCTCAGTTGAAAGTTCCTTAGTCATCCATCCTGGTTTCTTGAGACACCTCCCATTTTTCTTTCTCACTGGAATTGTTTTAAATTGTGCCTTCAATATCTCCCTTTTGAGAAACTCTCATCCATCCTGAACTCCCTTCTCTTTTAGTATTTCTGACCATGGGATCACACCCAATATTTCTCCAAGTTTAACTGAAATCAGCTCTCCTAAATTCTACAATGCATGTCTGACTATGCCTGGCTTCTCCTTTCCACTGTATAACAAACTCCAGGAGAACATGGTCACTTCCACCTGATGATCTCACCACTTGCTTCCCATTAACCAAGTCATCCTTGTTGATTAGGATCAGAACTAAAATAGCTGACCCCCTTGTTGCTTCTTGCACCTTTTGGGAAATGAAATTGTCTTCGAGGTAAGTAAGGAATTTGCTAGACTTTGAGGATTTGGCTGAGCTTGAATTCCAGCAAATATCAGGATAGTTGAAGTCACCCATCATTACTACATCTCTCCTTTCTGAGTCATCTATTCTAGAAAGGCGTCATCAATTTCCTCCATCTGACTTGGCGGTCTGTAGTAGACTCCCACCATAACATCCTTGTTGTTTCCCTCCCCTTTTATTTTTATCCAGATGCTCTCCACCTGGCTTCCAGTATTGATGTCCTGGATCTCTTCACTGGTGTAAATATCTCTGACATATAGTGCTATTCCTCCTCCTTTCCTGTTTGGCCTATTTCTCTTTAAAAGGTTATACCCCTCTATTTCTACATTTCAGTTCTGAGACTCATCCAACCAGGTTTCAGTGATACAGTGGTGCCTCGAGTTACGAATTTAATTCGTTCCGCGGCCGCTTTCGTAACCCGAAAAGCCTTCGTAAGCCGAAATGCCATAGACGCTAATGGGGAAAAAGCCGCGGCTCTGCCGCGGCTCCATTTAAAATAGCGCCGGAGTTTTTTCGTAACCCGAAAAAACTTTCGTAACCCGAAACAATAAATCCCTATGGGATTTTTTCGTATCCCGAAAAATTCGTAACCTGGGTATTTCGTATCCCGAGGTACCACTGTACCTATTATATCATATTTCTTTGTTGTACTAGGAGTTCGAGTTCATCTTGTTTATTTCCCATGCTCTGTGCATTAGTGTAGAGATATCGCAAACCATGGGTCCCTTTTACTTGCTGCCTGTGCAAGTTTTTTTGCCTCCCACTTTGGGGCCTTGCACTATTTGTCCTGTTTCCTCTATGTCAGTTTGACTATTTTCTTGAGCCCTTTCACCTTCCATAATATTGTCACCCTCCCCCACAGAACTCAGTTTAAAGCCCTCCTGATCAAATTCTTGAGACTATTGGCAAAAACATTTCTTCGAACTTGTGTGAGATGCAACCCATCCGTTGCCAGAAGCCCTCCCTCATTGAACCACAGCCCATGATCAAAGAATCCAAATAGTTCTCAGTGGCACCATCTGTGGAGCCAGTTGTTTACATCTGCTATTTTCCTCTCCCTTCCGGGGCTATGCCCTTCAACTAGCAGAAGAGAGGAGATGAAAAATTGTGCATCCATTTCTTTCAGCTTCCTACCAAGAGCCTCGTAATCCCTTCTGATGTTCTGAAGGCTGTGTTTTGCAGTATCAGCAGTATTGTTGGTTCCCACATGGACCAAAAGGAAGAGATATTGTTAGCCTGTCTGTCACATCATGAATCTTTGCCCCAGGGAGACAACACACCTCTCGAGACATCTTGTCAGGCCTACAAATCACTGCTTCTGTACTCCTCAGAAAAAGAGTCTCCCACTACAACCCCACGCCTCCTCCGAGGCTTAGCAGCGACTGTTCCCTCTGGTGGAACTATCAGGTTCCCCTGCTCTGTCCCTGAAGTCTGTCCATGCTGGTCTTCCTCATCCTCCTTGATAAGAGAAAGAGCTTCAAAATGATTCTCTAGCTGCAAGCTCCCAGAACAATCCCTTGTTGCCCTAGTTCTCTGTGTGACATTCCTCCAGCTGTCTCCCTCCTGTGTATGTGAAGTGACCTCCTCTGCCCCAGCAACTTCCTCTGTGTGGTCCCTGTCCAAGACCGTTTGTTCTGTTCTGTCCAGGAAATCCTCTTGGTCCCTAATATGCTGAAATGTAGCTACTCTGGATTCCAGCTGCTAGACTTTCTCCTCTAAGAGTGCTACCAACTTGCACTTGGTGCATGTGAAATTCTCCACATCTATAGGGAAGAAGGCAAACATCCCACAAATGTTACAGGTGACTGCAGCAGTTCTGTCAGTGTCCATACTGAGAAGTCTTGAGTAATTACTGAAACAGGACTGTGGCCTTCCTCCTCAAAAAAAAAATCCTCTGGTAAACATCAACATTGAGGCCCTTGATGACCTGGCCTTTTCACCAGTCTCTGGCAGTGAGTTCAATAATATACTACAGCCTCTGCTGTAGTTGTCCTTGGATGAATTTTTTTTTGCGCGCCCTTACGTGTGTGGCTCTGGGAGGACTTATATAGCCTCTCTGTGGCAGGAACTGCTCTGGAAAGGCTCTGGGAGGACTTATATAGAGCTAGTCTGCTAGTTCTGCCCCCTAGTGACTCACAGATGTGACTCACAGATGTGACTCACAGATGTGACTCACAGAAACTCCACCCCCTCAGCAACAAGCACACTCTCCACTCAAAATGGCCATCCAGCTACTTCGCTCCCCCTCCTATCTGTGGCAGGAACTGGTCTGGAAAGGCTACATAAAAATTAAGTGCATGTTCCTTAATTGCTTTTATCTTTTAAAATTGTATTCTATTTTAAACATCTTTTGGCCATCTGTCGGGGGTGCTTTGCCTGTGAGTTCCTGCATGGCAAGGGGTTGGACTGGATGGCCTTTGCGGTCTTTTCCAACTCTATGATTCTATGATTAACAAATTATCTGTTTTAATATTGTAATAGTTTAATTACATTTTAATTGTTACTTTTGTAAGTTTTAATAGTACTGTGTTTTTAGACAGTAAACCGCTTTGAGTCCCAATTTTGGAAAAAAGTGGGGTACAAATAATAATAATAATAAGGCACTGTCACTGTTGAAAGGTGATAACTATTTGCATATTAAATTTCAAATATTTAATTTAAAAATATATCTCACCATAATTCTCCCACTGCATAAGATGCCATAAGCATCTTCTTTATGATGTCATGAGCAGTAATGTCTCCATATAACTTAGGTTAATAATTTTGTAATAATAAATAAATAAATAAAATTTTTATTTGTATACCGCCCTTCCATCGATCAGGGCGGTGAACAACATAATAACAATACAAAAACACCATAAAAATACAGTAAAAATACACTTATTTGTGTAAGAATAATTTTGTTAATTTAGCAAGCAAATTGAATTCTCTTTCTTAAACTCTCTCTCTGACTTTGCTTATGGCTAGACAGTATATACTATAATCCAAAAGTAGTGTTTTATATCCTTGTGCAGAAGGAATTAGACAGAGAATGTGGGATATATCTTAAACCCATATTAAGTATCCTGTCTCTATCAGATACAAGAAAGCTTAGTGAAGCATCTGCTCAAATTACTTCAGTGACAACTGGGTAAAGTTAGAGATGGTGAAAAATAATTAAGAAACAAGTTCCTATTACATTCTGATATAATGGAGACAGCTGTTGCCATATCGCTGTTGTAAATCAAACTTTTTTGTTTGTTCAAAAGGCTGAGGTTAAAATGAATAATACAGTGATATCAATAACACTGTGAAAATGCTATATTAATATTCTTTCCCATGTTAATTTAGGCTTCCTACCTCTTTCTGTTCTTTCTGAAAGGTAAGCCAGAATGCCCCTAATGCAGAATTATTTCCTCCAGTAATCCCAAACACATCCCTTAGAAATTATGAAGGGAAACATTTAAAGTTAACGGGTTCAAAATTTCCACCATACCCTGGAACCAGGCATTTACCTGGAAATCCATGTTTTTCATTATCACGGAGTTCTATGACTTGATTAATTCCTGATGCTGGGCAAAGGATTTCCAAGTACATTTCCACAAACATGGACTGAAATTTCCAATCATACCACCCTTAGAGGAAGCTGGCAAGTTATAGAAACAATCTCCCTTTCTTCCTTCCAGTGCCAAGGAACTGATTCCCAAGAAAATTCAATTTACGCCCTCCCCAAATTGTGTCTTTGTCTCACCATAAATCTTGCTGTAATATTGCTGGGGTCAGATGCACTGGAGGCTTATAAACTAAAATGGAGGCAAGTTACACTGAAAATAAATGAGTAACAATAGTTTAAAAGCAAAATACGAGTCATCTCCTGTTTAGGCTATGCTCTTTTATATTTGAAAGTAAAACTTTTTTTTTAAAAAAAGGGATATATTAGATAGGAATTTAGCAAGTCAAAGGATTTACTTTGGAAAACATAAATCTGTAATTTTAGTGGTGTTTTATGTATAAACAACAGTATTATTTTTATTGTTACCAATAATTGTAATGCTGCATTGTAAGAAATTGCTCGTATTTCCAAAAAAATGTAAACAGTACAAATTAATAAAATAGATGAGATAGAAAAATGAAGTTTTGTCATACTAAGGATATTTTGAAGAGCAATGTGCAGTTAATACATCAATTTATTTTCACTTTAGATCTTTTTTTAAAAAAATGTGCTCTAAATGGTTTCTTGTGGCCATGACTTACTACGATAAGGTAAAGACTGTATGATTGTGGCTGTGAAGCACAGCACATAATTCATTTACTTTGGAAAGAGACCCCTCCTTCCCCAAGTTGTACAGAAAAACATCCTATCATTAAGGATTGTTTAATTTGAAGAAGTATTTGTGTGATAACTGTTTGAGCTCCTTCATGTCTGCAGAACATTTTGAGTGACCTACTTTTAAAAACTTCATGATTTTTGTTTCTTCTGCATGACTAATTTGCTAGTATATTAATCTCTCTTTAAAATCTTTACTCTCCTGAGGCAAAGTCAAGTCACAGATAGGTGGTTTATGAGGACTGATTTGCATAAAACCAGCAAGAATGACACAAAAATAATGCTTAAAGACCAATATAGAGGATATTACATCCAGTTATTAATGGCAAATGTACATGGATTGTCACAAACTTTATTATGTGTTGCAACAAAGTGCAATACAATTTTTGTACAGAGTTCAGCTTTCCTTCTTTTGACCTACTTCTTTAAATCTCCTATTACAGAAGTTAGTAAAATTGGTGATACTATCCAAAGGGCTCATTCACTTGAACTGCGTTTGATGTCATTGTGTGACTACACTTAATTCTGAAACCTCTGGAGAATTCTGTTTCCAATTCCATTTTCTTGGAACCAGGAAGGAAATTACATTGCTGACTGATCCTGGAAATAACGAGACCACCCAACAGAGACTGGTTTAAAAAAGGACACTTTATTGTAACTGTTAACCTATTTAACATTTAGCCCCTGACAGATGCAAAGTGGGGGCAGCAACCTCATATGGGAGCAGAGCATTTTAAACTTCTCTATTCCCCCTTCTCCTGACTCGGTCAATGCACCCAGGGTTTTCCCCCCCCCCCCCCCCATCCACCATATCTGACAGGGCAAAATATGAGACCACATAATGTGAATTATAGGCCAGTTGAACTATATAATCCCCATATCATAAAAGGCCCAAATAATCAGTGCTTTGCTTTTCAATAAACCTAGATCATTACCACCCAGGTGAATGACCACAGTGCTCCCCAAACAGTACTGGCAACAGAGCATGCCACTGAATCTGTGGCACCCTGGCTTAAATATATTCAGTTAAAGCATGAGTTGGACACAGTCAATGGTTGCTGCAATTATAAAACCCTAAACAGGATTTTAACTTGCACCAGCCTTGTTTAGACGATCAAATAGTAAGTTCAAGATGCTGCCTGCCCAGTTAAACAGACTAGAACTCCAACGCCTTCCTTGACTTGTTGCCTTTGAATTAAACCTGTCAGTTCACTTAGGCCTTGTCTACATTGACTAAATACTCCAAACTCTCCCCCCCCCCCCCACCCATCTCATCCTGTTTGCACAATGCAAGCCCAAAACCCTGAACTGGACTCAGACTCCTTCACAATATCCAGACCCGTTTCATGATTTCCACCCCGAACCCCCATTAACTTAACCCACCTTTTGCTGCAGGTTTTATGGTCTCCTCCCAGCAATGATGGGTTTGTCTACACCTTCCAAAATACTTCCAGAGTGCTCTGCCCCCAAATTCACCCATTACCTGCTTTGCAGCGATGATGGTGCCTTCATTCATGTGGTCCCAAGCTGCCTCTGCTGCTGCAGGCACATTGCTCTGAGGGCAGAACAAGATACACAACTATGCTAACAAGGCTGGCTGCCTTGTTCTGATCCTAGAGTGAAGTGAAGACAGTGGTGGGCAGCTTTGGACTACATGAGTGAAGTTTGAACCTGCATCATGTAAATATCGTGTGATGAGCCCAGAGGGAGTTCAGCAAACTTAATCAATGTAGACAAAGCCAACAGTGGCTGCCTTCACTCATGTGGTGCCAAGCCACCCTACTTTGTTGCATATTTGAGAATATCATGATATGAATGCCTTAATAGAAAATAGCTGCACCTCTCTTTTTTCCTCACATGAAACTTTCTGATTTGCCATTCAAACACACTGTGGTCAGTCGTATTATAGTCTAGATGTGCATGTAAAAATTTTCACCAGTGAACTTTCTGATTTCAACAGCACCTTATTTAAAAGCATATATTGGCAGAAGTACAATTTGTCTAGTACGTGAAGAATGTATGAAGTTTCAAAAATATGATATATTCTGCTTCATGTAGCCCTCATTCTGTGTTGAACTATGAATTCCAGATTCCATGAGGGAGAAAAACGAAGACAAAATTGAGTGAGATGGAGTTTGCACAGAACTCTTAGACAACCCTTGGCAGAATATAGCTCTGACATTATAGTAAAAACTTGGTTTGACAATCCCAGTTTTCCATTAGTTATGTAGGCCCTACAAGTAAAATACACTGCTAAACTCCTCTTTCTTAGAACATTACACACAGTGTGTTCCTAGACTTTTATGCCAGTATAAACACTAGTACACCTACGAGGAACAGTTGTGACTCTCTTCATAATGGGGTTCTGAAATGAGGCACCTATTTAACATGGAAACCTCTGATCAGTTTTATATGTTTCCTGTGGGAATCACATCTAAACAGTTGACTGACCAAAACTGATTCTTAAAAGAGTGAGACAGTATCCAAATAAATTACTTTTTTTAACAACAGAAAAGGCAATAACATTGTAAGACTGGATGTGGTGTAGGGCAGGGGAATTTTATTTTGGACAAGTTTATGCAACATTCTAATCAGCTTTTGAAAAAAAATGTATCATTCACTCTATTTGAATAGATTTCTTGTTTCTTCTCTACCTAAATGCCAGCACATTAATGAAATATAGTGTTACCAATGTCTCCTGAACAGGACATTACATAAATCTGTCAGTATCAGAGGCAATATGCCTTTTACACCAGTTGCTGAAGAAGAGTGTACAACTGTCTTCCATAAGCAACTAAATGTTGGATTACATATTGGCCTTGTGAATAACTCAGCAGGGCCCTTCTTATATTCTTATCCTCATTACTTGCAGTGAATTACCGAGTTGATTTACATACTTCCACTTTTATTTTTGCATTCACAGCACTTATACTGTATGCTACCCCCCAAGCACTAGTGACAGTTTACCACTGAAAACAATGCTGGACACATGGAGAGCTATAGTAAAGAAAGAAAAACAGAATAAGGAGGAAAATCATATAAGTTTCGGCACTAATTTATTCATACTGTTATGTGATGTCATTACTTCATGACCACGTGGAATTGTCACACCCTTTGCACTGCACAATTATAGCACTATAATTTCACTTTAACTATCATGGTAGCACCTAATGGAATTTTGGGATTCTCAGTTTAGGGAAGAAAAGGTATTTACAGTTCTCTGCCAGAGATCAATAGTGCCTCTCCAAACCTCAGGATTCTATAGGATATTGCCATGGAAGTTAAAGTGGAATCATAATATAATTGTGCAATGTGAAAGGGCCCCAGGAAGAGCGCAAAAAGAGAAGGAGCCAAATGGCAATTGTCTGTATTACAACATGTACAAATATACAAATATTGCAACATTTTGGCTTACTGGATACTGTGTGAATAAAAATTTAAGGTATCCAATATGGCGTTGCATATCATTTAACCCTCTTTTATCAATGTTCATCATCATGCACTAATGAATACTTCACACCTCTTTCTCAGTTCAGAAGGTCAGAGACAAAGAGGGCAGTGCAGTGGAAACATCTGCAGTGAAGCCTTATGGTGCTATTTCTTGTTTAGACATATAGCCAGACTTTGTTGCTGTTATATGCCTTCAAATCAATTACAACTTACAATGATCCTATCATAGGTTTGACAAGCCTTTGATGCTGAGAGAGTGCGACTTGCCCAAGATCACCCAGTGAGTTTCCATAGCTAAGCAGGGATTCAAACCCTGGTCTCTCAGACCTTGGGAAATGTAACATGGATTGCATCAAATATTTGTGGGGCTTGAACATGAATCACTTTTGCCACTTTAGTCTGACTAAATTAAACTTTAGGCAAATAGTAGAAATTGATCTATATTTGTAAACATCAAAAACATCAATTAAAATAAATAAAATAAAACAAAACTGAAGCTGAATGATCATAGTTTAAGGATAAAAAATATTATATAGATGAAGGGATCATTTTAAAAGAGTAAACTGAATAGCCCTTACATTACATAATTTATTATATGAATAAAGTGATGATATTCCTAATTCATCATTAGTATGATGTCACAGTTTATCATCACAAGAAAGGTTAGTGAAGAATGGAAACAAAAGCTTATGGTCTCCCGTCTTCTATGTTTCTGTTGATGTTATCTGTCTTATTCCTCCTCTTACCAAATCATTGCTACATATAAAGATAGGCCCGGTACAGACGGGCAGGATCGATGCTGCAGGAAAGGGCAGCAAGACACCACCCTTTTCTGCCCCGGATCAGTGCTGCGGCAAATGCACACAGCAGCACCGATCCAGCCTCTGCAGAGCACAAAAAGGAACTGGTTTTCCAGCTCCTTTTTGTGTCTCTGAAGAGGTGCCATAGCCGCTACTGGGTGGCTTGATCACGCCCCTTTGGTGCAGCCCCGTTTTGGTGCTGTGTCAAAGGGACGTCATCAATGCATGCACTATCTGAAAAGGCGCATGCAAGTATAGCACCCAGGCAGCATGAGGTGTGTGAGTGTGGGAATCCTCAACCCTCACCCCGCCCACAGACTGGTGCTTTTCGCCTGTCTGTATCGGGCCATAGACTTGCAGCCGTAGAATCATAGAGTTGGAAGAGACCACAAGGGTCATCCAGTCCAACATCCTTCCAAGAAGGAAGACACAATTAAAGCACTCCCAACGTATGGTCACCCAGCTGCTGTTTAAAAATCTCCAAAGAAGGAGAGTCCACCACTCTCCAAGGCAGCATATTCCACTGTTGAACAGCTCTTACCATCAGGAAGTTCTTCCTAATGTTTAGATGGAATCTCTTTTCCTGTAGTTTTTTGTGAGGTTTTTGGGCTATGTGGCCATGTTCTAGAAGAGTTTCTTCCTGGTGTTTTACCAGCATCTGTGGCTGGCATCTTTCTCTGAAGATGCCAGCCACAGATGCTGGCAAAACGTCAGGAAGAAGCTCTTTTAGAATATGGCCACATAGCCTGAAAACCCCACAAAAAACTATGGATGCTGGCCATGAAAGCCTTGGACTCTTTTCCTGTAGTTGGAATCCATTGCTCCTTGTCCTAGTCTCTGGAACAGCAGAAACCAAGTTTGTTCCATCTTCAGTTGGACATCCCTTCAAATATTTCAACATGACTATCATGTTCTCACTTAACCTTCTCTTCTCCATGCTAAATATACCCAGCTCCCTAAGTAATTCCGCATAGGGCATGGTTTCCAGACTTATCACCATTTTGGTCACGCTCCTCTGGACAGCTCCAGCCTGTTCACATCATTACATCAGGAAGTTCTTCCTAATGTTTAGGTGGAATATCTTTTCCTGTAGCTTGACTCCATTGCTCCATGCTCTAGTCTCTGGAGCAGCAGAAAACAAGTTTGCTCCATCTTCAATATGACATAATTTCAAATATTTAAACATTCTGTATTATTATTATTATTATTATTATTATTTGTATCCCACTCTTTTCCCAGATTCACAACATTAAAGAACAGCACAATTAAAAACATAGAAAGAAGTACATTAAGAAGGAATTAAACCTTTTAATTAAACCTTCTTAACCTTTTCTTCTCAAGTCTCTCTTTCCATTTTAGCTTTCTAGTTCAGCCATGTTCTCAAATAATTTTTACTCATCACTTTGTGTTAAATCTTCTGATTTTTCTAAATACAGAGGTTTATGCCTTTGAACTGGCTTCAGTTGTTCCCACATGTTGTTATACTTATGGAGAGATAGTTTATTCCTGTAGGACTTTCACATTTACTTCCATATCCATTACAATATTTGCTTAGACGTCATATGATCTGGTTTATATTATCCCATTGAAATTAGAGACACTCTGGACTCTTGGGATTGCTTTATCTTGTATTATAACTCTCAAAACAACTCTCACTCACTCACTCACTCACTCACTCACTCACTCTTTCCTTTTATTCCCTATTCTAGGCTTATGCTTGACTTCCCTCTTCTCTAGGAACAGCCAACAGAAGTTTTTCAACTCACTGCATTGCAAGATGGTCAAGGAACACATGCACATTGTGGATCAGATAGATTGTGATGATTGGGCACTTTGAATAGCACAGATTTGTCTGTTACTTACAGTGGTCATCACCTGTGTGCTTTTGATTGTGATTTATTTCCTAACAAAACTGTCTTTCTTGCAGGCAATCCTCCACAGTCTGTCTGAAGAAAGTGAATTTTGATTCCAATTTACATCATTATATATTTCATGTTATATACTGGTTACAGGGATCATACAGCTCGCCTGTTACACTACACCTGAAGACATAGGTTTGCAGTTTGGGTGTCCTTCTGGACCACGTCTTGAGTCTGGAGACCTGTATTTCTGTGGTAGCCAGGAAGACTTTTGGAGACTTAATTAAAATATGCTAACTGTGGCCATACTTGGAGATGCCTGCTCCAGCCACATTTCTCAGTTACATCCCATTTGGTTTACTGTAACATGTTGCACATAGGCTTATCTTTGAAGCATGTTTTGAAACTGCATTTGGAACTGACAGAGCGAGCTGTGTACAGCAGCTAGCTACTATGATTCAGGAGCATTGACATGAATGGCTATAGGAAATAAACTAATATTTTCCTATAGGAACTCCATTAGAGATAATGGAAACAGAGACAGAGGCACTATACCCAGCAACCACTGCTTCTGAGAGGTGTAGCACTGTGGCTTCCGGAATGTTTAGGGTCTGGGGTGGCTGTTGGGTGAGCAGGAAAGGAAGGTGACACCCTTTCTTACTTGCCCAGTAGCTATGCCAGTTGTTTTAGGTGTACCACCCCAACAGATGACACCCTCTCTGGAGTTTCACCTGGTGCAGCCTGCACCCCCCACACCTCTGTAGTGATGACTTTACAGACAGTGTTTCTGTCCACATGTAGCATCACCATAAGCAGGGCAGCTACAACCAAGACCCCATGAGCCTGGCTTTACCTTAGCTGGTGTTGAATTATTATTATTATTATTATTATTATTATTATTATTATTATTATTATTATTATTATTATTATACTTTATTTATATAGTGTTGTAGATTTATACAGCGTTGTACATACAAACAATAAAACTGATAAAAATGAAACCTGCCAATGGCGTACATTCTACAAAATACATGTAAAACAATAGACAATAATACAAGATAGAATTAGATAAAAAAGCAGACAACAAATTAAAAAGATCAAATATCAAATATCAAATCAAATATCAGATCTCAGATAACAATCGGATAAACAATCACACATAATGATGGGAATGGTAGTTCATCAGAACCTGGTGGGGCATAGGTTCCCCACCCATGTCTTAGAGCATTCAGTGACAAATCCCAGCACGAACAGCAATATTTTATTCCAATTTGTAGGTGTTTTTTTTTAAAGTTACAGGACATGTTACAGCAACCACTATTTCCCAAAAGACTTGTTCACTACTTGTAATTCATACTGGGTTCTTGGGCCAGTCTTTCTCCTTCTGCTGGATGGGAAAGGTGGAGCAAGACAGTGTCTTATAGAAATGCATTAAAATTTTTAGAACAATGTTTCTTTAAAATATCAGGCATACATATACAGATCTTGCAACGTCCTGATCCAATAATGAGGAAAGGATCTGAAGAGGTCTCAATGATGATTAGCTAAATTGTCAGTAATGTCATGCAGTCTGAATAATGATTGGTCAGATTTCCTGGCTTTCTTCATCATCCTTTCCCCTTCTACCCACTTTTACGATGACTACAAAGGCTTCAGGTAGATGGGAAAGTAGCATAAAGACAATCAGTAAGCGCTGCTCTCTGTTGCAACAGCTTTCACATTTTTGCACTAGTCTGGATGAGCTGACTGCTGTTTAACATAAGATATAATACCTTTTTGAATGTAGTAGTATAAGATAATGGTAAGAGATAATTTTATTCTTTGTGCAATGTAATAATACTTTAATTACTTTGATAATTATGGTATGTAGCCTTACTAAACAAAGGAGGAGGAGCATCACATGAATCAAATGCTGGCTTATGCTGTGGCTTGTGTACTGTTCTGGGACACTGCAGAATGGGTTGAACAAGAGTATGTTTTGTACCACAAGCCAGATATATGCAATATTGAAATGGTTTTAAAATTACATTAAAAGAAATGGAGGAAGTAGTATATTGTAGTTATGGTTTAACACTTAAAAAATAAAATTTTATTTTTATAATAAATATTAAACACCACTGTGAGGAAGGGTCAGAAATATCACATCTAATTACTTTGTAGTAATATTACAAGCTGTGTTATAACCAGAGCTTAACCTCACTATGATTTGTGGGGAGAGCCCTAGAAATAGATTTACTTGTTAGGGTCAGGCCCTGGAAATATCATCATTTTTTGACTATATCTCCCAGAATCACCAGTCCCAAGCTCTGGTCATAACCTCTTGGAACAATCAAATGATGTTTTTTTTTCCAAAAAATTAAAATAAATGCCTTTGAGCAGTAAGCCCATCAAACAATAAGTAATAAGCCTGCATGGGAGGTATGGCAGGAACAGAGCGAACGAATGTTACAAAAGAAGACGGGATTACTGTTTGATAGCTATCCCGCCTTCAGCCCTCTGTTTCCCAGATTGGTTTGGAGAGCAGACCAACCATTCCACAGAACCTCACTCTGCTTCTCTGCAATGCTAGGTCGGTTAAGAACAAGACTCATGTCATCCATGATCTCCTCCTGGATGAGGATGCCGACCTGGCTTGCTTTACAGAGACCTGGCTGGGAGAGGACAGCGCAGTCACTTGGGCGCAGGCCCTCCCAGCTGGGTACTCTGTCAGCGAGCAGGTGAGGGGAAGTGGGCGTGGAGGCAGAGTAGCTCTATTTTACAAAAACAACCTGACCTTGACCAGGATACCTGTCCGGAACACAGCCCACTTTGAGTGTATGTACCTTAGCCTGAGGACCAGGGATAGTTTGGGGATTCTGCTAGTCTACCGACCACCCCGTTGTCTAGCAGACTCGCTAACTGAGCTGACACAGCTGGTCTCTGAGCTGTTGTTGGAGTCTCCCAGGCTTTTAGTTTTGGGAGACTTCAACATTCCACTCGAGACCAGTTTAACAGGAGACCATGACAAACATGGGCCTATCCCAATTGGTTGCAGGGCCCACACATTGTGCAGGTCATACACTCAATGTGGTCTTTAGCACGGAACAGGAAGATCCGTGGGCAGAGGTTACTAGTACCTCCGCATTTTCATGGATGGATCATTGCCTGGTCAAGATGGAACTTAGAGCCTGTATCTGCCCCACCGGGGGTGGTGGACCCATTAGAATGGTCTGCCCTCGAAGGCTAATGGAACCAATTCGATTCCAGAAAGCCTTAGAGGGTTTAATGGTTGGTAATGCCGGTGATCCTGTCGATGCTTTGGTTAATACTTGGAACACCGATCTTCCCAGGGCTATTGAAACGATCGTTCCCAAGCGTCCTTGCCATTACGCTTCAAACCGTAAGCCATGGTATACACCAGAGCTTAGGAATATGAAGTGGCTTGGACAACGACTAGAGCGCAAGTGGCAAAAGACTTGACTCTTATCCGACAGAACTCGCCATAGGAACTTTCTTTGGTCCTATCAGGAGGCAATACGTGCAGCAAAGAGATCCTTCTTCTCTGCACGTATTGCGTCTGCAGAGTCCTGTCCAGCAGAGCTGTTTAGGGTGGTGAGGGAGCTGATGCAGGTGTTCCCTGCACCAAATCC
Source organism: Sceloporus undulatus (assembly GCF_019175285.1). Classification (NCBI taxonomy): domain Eukaryota; kingdom Metazoa; phylum Chordata; class Lepidosauria; order Squamata; family Phrynosomatidae; genus Sceloporus; species Sceloporus undulatus. The sequence continues at coordinate 63,377,759 of NC_056524.1, read as the reverse complement.
TTTACTTAACCTGACGACGGCCTGCTGCGATGCGTTTAATAACTTCTTTGTAGATAAAATCTCTCAGATAAGAGCCGACTTAGATGCCAATATTTTAACAGAAACCATAGACGAGGTGTCCAGCGACTCTGTCGATGAAGTTATTCTGGGTCAGCTGCAATCTGTAAGTACCGATGACGTGGACAAGCTTCTTGGTAGGGTGAGGAAAACAACTTGCCCTCTTGACCTTTTCCAAGCATGGCTGTCTGTCCGGGGGGGGATGCATTGAGGACGTTCCTTATGGATATCATCAATGCGTCCTTCAGGGAAGGACATATTCCATCTTGTTTGAAGGAAGCGGCTGTTAGGCCGCTTCTGAAAAAACCTTCCCTTGACCCCCTGGATATGAATAATTAATAATTACAAGCCAGTCTCTTTACTACCATTTTTGAGCAAGGTGATCGAGAGGGCGGTTGCTCTTCAACTCCAAGCTGTCTTGGATGAAACTGATTATCTAGACCCATTTCAAACTGGCTTCAGGACAGGCTTTGGCATCGACGGGCAGTGTGACCCTGTTGGTGCTCCTAGACCCCTCAGTGGCTTCCGACATGATAGATCACGGCATCCTCTTGGACCGCTTGATATATATATTGCAAAATAAAAGTAGGTTTGCCTTAGCATCACCTTGAGAGAGCTGGAGAGAGAGGTTTGTCATGCACTGCCTCTGAGGCTGAGAGAATGTGCACTCTCCTTGCCGATTGTTATTATTATTATTGCATGAACTTAGCATCACCATGGGAGAGGTGCAGAGAGAGAGGGCAGGGAAATGTCTAACAATTTGTAAGCTGCTCTGATAGCCTTTTGGCTGAAGAGCTGGGCAATAATAATAATAATAATAATAATTAGAGTGCTAATCCCAGCTCAGCTACGTAAATCCCTGGGTAAGTCATATTGTCTCAACCTCAAGGACATTCTTAACCATCCTTGCCCAAAAGCAAACCAATCATAGAATAAATAAATAAATAAATAAATAGTAACTTTATTATTTAAAGAGGCTTTCTTGAAATGAAGCAAAACCAAAGGGCAGAACCATAAGCATTTACATGGCTGAGCTGGGATCAGGACTCTAGCCTCCCAGTTCACCATAGAAATTCACTGGCTGACCTTGGTCAAGTCACATGCTCTCAGCTTCAACTCCAACTCCTAGGTATTTCTTCATGGTAGAAGAGGGGTGATGGTTGGATGACCTCTTGGAATCCTTTCGAATGCTAGGTTTTATCCATCATGGCAGAATTCCTGCCATTGCACCCCACCCTGCCCCTTCTTCTCTCTTGTGAGGGTCACACTCTCTCAGCCTCAGAGGCAGGACATGACCAACTCTATTTCTCTGCACCTTTCCCATGGTGATGCTAAGGTCATGCAATAATAATAATAATAATAATAATAATAATAATAATAATAATAATTGGCAAGGAAAGTGCAGAATATCCATGAATGAGAGAGTGTGACTTACCCAATGTCATCCTGTGGAGTTAGATGGCTGAGCTGGGATTACACTCTAGCCTCCCAGTTCACCATAGAAATTCACTGTCTGACCTTGGTCAAGTCACAGGCTCTCAGCTTCAACTCCAACTCCTAGGTATTCCTTCATGGCAGAAGGGGGGGGGTTGGATGACCCCTGGCAATCCTTTGAATGCTAGGTTTTATCCATGGCAGAATTCCTGCCATTGCACCCGACTCCGCTCCTTTTTGAGGATTCCTGCTTGGCAGAAGAGCATTGCCATTTGACACACCACCCTCCCCTTCTCATCTGTGAGGGTCACACTGTCTCAGCATCAGGGGCAGCCCATGACAAAACTATGCCAAGAAAACCCTTGGTTTGTCCCATCTTCCAGTGCCATCCTGATGTTAAACAGGGGTCAGACTACATGTCCTCTAGGATCCCATGTATTCCTATGTATTACTTCATAGCAGAAGGGGGTCCTTGACGGTACCCTCAACTCTAGCAGTTCTTGTTGGGGCTTCAATCACAGTTTATTTGTTGAGAGTGGGCTTTTTTTCCCTTTTGTGTGTGTGCCTTCAGGTTTTTTTAAGCATAGGAATGTTCTTTAAACATCTGCCAAACTTCCTTTTGACATGGTAATTGAGTTTGAAATGCAAAGTAATTAGCGTAATTATTCAACTTGTCTTTTATTGTCATTCGAGAAATCTGTGAAAAATATTTCGCTAGCTTCTGAAAGGGAGAGAAGAAATCACCTTTTGAAAGGGAGACTTGTGGAACGAATTTTTTTTAAAAAAAATTCTCATCAAGCTCTCAATGAAAGAGAAGAAAAATAAATCACTACTTTCTTAGTTACATCCCACATCTATAGTGGGAGCAAAGCCAATGAGATAAACTCCATAAATGAGTCTTATCGCATTTATCAGTGCCCAATCTGTAGGCAGCCCGTGTCCATCCAGGAGCCCATCTACAACCCAGATTTCTCCTGTCACTTTTCCAAGAATGGGCAAATCCTGTTCTTGAAAATGCAGCAGGAGAAATCCAGGTTGTAGATGGGCTCTTTGGCTGAATATAGGTGGGCTACAGCCCGGGCATGGGAAAATGCAATAAGACCCGTTTTTGTCTTTTAGATCCTATTTCTCTCCTGTCGGTTTTTCTGTGTGCAATAATATCCATAGAGTCCATGGCCTCCATGAAATACCAAAGTAATTTTATGCAGACTATAGACTTTACTTTTACAATATAGTAATTTTAAAAGAGAATTAATTAAAATTGAAAGGTGCCCCATATCTAACAATTCCAGATCTGTGGGACTTATCATACTTTGTGTAGTTGAGGAACTAGGACTATTACATGCTCTGCCTCGGCAAAATGACTGATTGCTTTGAAAGGAGTAACCATGCTTTTTCAAAATGAAGTGTCACTTCAAACACTACATGACATACAGTTATGTGGCCTCAAATATATATGCAACATTGTGCACTATTGCTAGTTGCTAGAGAATATGATCTGGGAGGTGCTATTGCACTCATTACTTGCTGTGAGCCCCTTGTACTCATGTAGTTCATTAGATGTCCATCTTTTTCTCGAAGCAGAAAGTTGGACTAAATAGGCCTTTGGTCTATTCTTCTTATTTATGTGGAGTTCAATAATAACTTACAATGAATCTACATATTGCAAAGATTTGGGGTTGTTGCTTCCTCCCAAATCAAGGTGTGGCCAAATTGATTTTCAATTCTCAGAATTTTAAAACAACATGACTTTAAAATCTTATTTTACAAAAGTTTTAAAAGGATTAAATAACAATATTGTTAACAACATAGTTAAAGCAAATACAAACAATATTAATAAAGGATTATATAAAAAGTAAAACGCAGCACGCCACCTCATATACACTACTGTGTTTGTTTTGTTTCTGTTTTCTTAACACAAATTCCATGTTAGTTAATACATTGTAACTATTATATTTGAAAATAGTTAACACAAGCAGGAAACATCCAGATTTTGTGCTCTTTATGAAGCAATATGGAATATATTTATAGAGATGGAAATCCCCCCCATCCATAGATATGAATAAAAATTAAACTTGTCATGCATACATACTAATTTATGCAATTTGCTGATTAAATGAAATAGTAACTTTTTTTCTGCAAGGCAAAAACAAAATGTTTCTTTCATTTTTCTGAGGCACAGTGTCAGCCTGTCTCTCCACCAAAAGAATTATGTGTGGAAACACTCAGTATGGAGACACTGGCCTTTTCTTCTTGTGGAAAAAAAGTCTATTTTATGGTGGCCTGGAAATTGAAGAGCAACCTGCTGCCAGACCTTTTAGTATGATGTTTTCAGCAATCAGGCAGGCTGAGCAGCAAAAGTGGTCAGACTTCTGCTATTCATGTGGTTGTAATCCAGGCTCTCTCCTTTTCCCCTTTCCTGATTTATTTTAATAAGTAGAAACACTGTGTTGTGCATATGTGTTTGTGTGCTTTATAAAAACTTAATTCCTAGGGCTTTGCAAATGGACACTCAGTGTATCTCATCAAGAAAGAAAATGCAATTAAACTTGCATATACCTCTTTCAGAATTAACTCTTGCTTCCACTGAAGACAAATTTAGAGCTTAATATCTGGGGGGGAGGATACAGTTAAGTACAAATGAAAATGCTTTATTGAGACAATTGCATTTTCCCAGAAATTACTTTCAGCTTTTCTTAGCCAAGGGCTGGTTGTGTGTGTTGCCTGAAACGATAACTAAGTCCTGCAGTGCTGAATCATGCTGCTTTGGTTAGAGGACCAAGTTGCTGTACCCTTTAAAAATTAAGCTAAGCCAGTGCAAAGCCAGTCAAAATTAGCAGTTCCCAGAGAACCACTGAGTAACTCAAAGAGGGTGCTTCTCAGATATATGTTTCCTTCTAATTTTTTTAAATGAAATTGGTTAGCAAATATAACTGGGATTCAAAAACCTAGCTGTGTTAGTCTGAAAAATCAGTATGTAAAGGGATCTTGCACCACCTTTATAGAGACTGGGGCTGAAACAGATGGCCTGGTAAATCCAGCTTCTAGCTGGCTTGGGGGCATAACATTTACACACGACATGCTCCCGAGTTGCCCAGAAGCTGTCACTAGCCCTGGACAGCAAAAAGCTGGCTCCAGCAGCAAAGGGCTGACTTCTTTCCACCCCAAATAGGATTTTTATGCTCCTATTTGAAGTGGATGCTGGCTGGATTGGGGCCACGGTGTGTGGTTGCTGTGGACCCCACCTGGCTTTCTCATGGGTGGCTAGAAGCTGCCTCTTCAGGCCTGTCTATTTTGGCCCTAATTAAGACAGAAGTTGGTAGCATGAGTTTTCCTAGATTTGAAACTGTTCCTCAGATGTATTTGCATATTTGCATTTGAAGATGGGATTGCAACTTTAGGTGTCTGTTGGCATCAAGTTCTTAATGTTTTCTCTGAGTACCAATTTGCTGTTGAAATAAATAAAGTGAAGCAGAGGGGAGAGAAGGACAGGGGGCAACACCTCAAAAGCCCAGACCTCTGGTGGGGCCTGTTACAGACTGCCAAAATAAAGCTGCTTCGGGTCTCTTTGGAGGTATGCTATTTAAATGATGCATGGGTCCTAAGAGTCCGGAGGTCACGCCAAAACCACACTCCATTCCTAAGCACTGGAGTGCAGCTTTGGTGCAGCTTCTGGATTCTTAGGGTGCATGCATCATTTAAACAGCATACCTCCAAAGAGACCCGAAGCAGCTTTATTTTGGCAGTCTGAAACAGGGCTATGTAGCCCAGGGCAGAGAAAAAAAGGTCATAGGACTAAATCCTGCTAGTCCTGATTAAAATAAATTCATTGAATCAATGAGATTTACCTGCTTGTTACTCACCATTCAACAATTAAGTGAATGGCTCTGTTGTAATTGGAACTACCAACCAACATGGACTATCCATAAAAACTGTCTTTTCATTCAGATGTATTAGCACTATTCTAATTTAACTGAGGGATTGTGCACACAGCCCCGAAGGGGCGGCCTGCAGCAACCCCTGTTACAGCCAGATCAGGGCCACAGCAACCGTATGCCACAGCCCTGATCTGACCTTTGCAGGGTGCAAAAAGGAGCCACAAAAAGTGGTTCTTTTTTGTGCCTTGCAAAAGATGTGATAGTTGCATTGTCATGACTTGACAGTGATCCTTTGGTGTGATGTCATATGTATGCAGTGCCGGAGGAGTGCTGTGATGCTGTGCGCCATGTACTGCAGTGCGTGGCACAGAGCTGGGGCGTGTGTCATGTAGATGCTACACCCCAACTCCACCCCCATGCTGGCTCAAATTGCTGGTCAGCACAGCCCCTGAGTCATGTCAAAGTTACTTACTAATGTGGCAGTTTTGTAATGTAGTCATTTAGTTTTGTAATGGAGAAGTTAATTAGGTAGGTTGGTAATGTAGCAGAACTAAAAATCTTGACTGGAATTCACTCAGGTAGTTATGAATGTACAGTTAACAGAGCTGTGCAGTGACTCCCAGACCAGCCACCCCAGTTCCCCACTTACTGGGCAGGAGCTCCTGTGATCTAGAGGGGTCTGTTTCCCCATCAGTTTGGAAGAAGCTGACTGAAGTCCCTGCTCCCAACGAATAATTTATGGTGTAGGACACAGAAGTAGAGTAGGTGGGTACATCAGTCTGCTGCTACTCAATCAGCAGGGAAACAAATCCTCAAACATTGCAGTGACTGTGACTTGATAAATAGGGATTAGGGGACTTTCATGGTCGCTATGGATCCCCCATGCTAGGAAATCCATATAAAGTTTAAATGCAAAATAGTCATAAATGTGTAATTCTAGTTACACCTCTATAACTGACAGTGCATTCCATTGTTTCTATTTGTTTTCACTTAGGTTTTTGAGCATTATTATATTTTATAGACATCTTAACTATCCCATTGTGACAATTGTTTTTCATTTACTTTCATACTTTCTTGCCTGAAGTTAACCTGAAGCCATTTTAAAATTTGTTTAAAGAGAATATTAAGATTTGATTTGTCGAAAGACCAAGAGGGGAGGGGGCTAGTCATGCATTTTGTCCCAGGCCCAATGCCAGCCCTCAGCAGCCCTGGAAATAAAAATGTTTTGCACAAGACTTGCATTTCTAGATCTTCTTTTCAAAAGGGAGTGAACAAATGGTTCTGTGCCTTCTCACTTCCTGTTAAATTTCCATTGTGAACTTGATTTGCTCTATATATGGTAATCAGCAACAGTTGTCTGAACTAACCTGAACTAATGGAAGGCTGTTATCATAGAGTAACTGCATATACATTAGGAAAGGGGTTCTGTGCAATTTAATAGATGTGAAGGAGGAGGAACAGTACAAGTACAAGTATACCAGAGGTGCATTACAGACCGCCCAAAAGTGGGCGGTCTGCCGCCGTCATTAGCTGCGCCGAGAAGCCCCAGCGGCCAAACTGTGAGGCTTCCTGGTGCAGCTAAAAAGAAGCGCCGAAATGGCACTTCTTCTTTGGACCCAGAAGTGGCACCATGAGGTGCAAGTAGTGCACTCACGTCGTCACTTCCTCCGTGTGATGTCCGGGCACTGTGTGTCCGAGACATCAAAATGGTGGCCCCCGTGTGGACAGGGGCCGCCATTTAGTACGCGTTCTGTGTGTACTAGGGTCAGGGGCTGTGTGGAAGGTAAGACCCTTCCTAACCCTAGCACACCCCTTCCTAACCCTAGTATGCGCGGAGCGCATACTTTGTGCGTATCTGTAACGCGCCTCAGTCAACAAAGTACAGTGCACCCATGTTATACGTGGGCGCGCTATACGCAGCTTTGAGCTTACATGCAAAACCAAACCAATGGGATTTAATTACATGTTGGCTTTTCATTCAGCAATTGGCTCAGTTTGTATACTCCTATTGGAATTAGCCATTGGATCTACCTCTATGCATCTTCTAGTCTCCACATTTTTCAGGCTACTCCTCCCTTTCCTCTTGAGCAACAACCCTAGTATGCCCCCAGGCACATTTTTTTGATATTAGGTCTGCTGTTCTACTGCAAATTCAAAACAGCCAATATCAGTCGCTACTCCCTTTGCCCCCAGTCACCTTGGGAGCAGCAACCGAGCAGATGGCTGAGCAGTGACTGAGCAGCTTCTTCCTTGTGCTGGTCTTGCAGCAAAGATCAACAAAGACAGGAGTCTTTTCAGTCACTGTTTCACTCGCTGGTCAATTACTGCTCCCTTTGCACCCTGTCATCCTGGGAGCATCAACTGAGCAATTGCAGCAAAGGACATTGTGGACAAGAGGCCTCTTGGTTGCTGCTTAGTGAGCTGCTCTCAGGTTGACCAGGTGCAAAGGAGCAGTTTCTCTCAAGAGAAGAAGGACTCTCAATCCTTCATCAGGGCAGAGAAATGCATATGTAGAGGGTTTACAGAGGCCACATGCTCTGGATTGGAGACTGGTATGGACTAGGAAAGGGAGAGATTTTAACTACAGGAGCCACTGCAAGACAAAGGAAGAAAATCAATTCATTTGAGATGTGGTGCTGGAGAAGAGTGCTGAGGATCCCATGGACAGCCAAAACGGGTTCTAGAGCAGATTGAGCCATAAATCTCCCTGGAAGCCAAGATGACAAAACTTGGGCTATCGTACTTCGGACACATCATGAGAAGACATGATTCTCTGGAAAAAACAATAATGCTAGGAAATGTGGAGAGAACAATAAAACAACAAAGTCATTTGGAACTCCCTGTCAATCAATTTCTGGGCTCAATACAGAGTTTTGGCCATAATCCATGTCCACATGGGCCAAATAAAATGTCCTCCTAGTGAATAGTTCAGATGACACAACGCCCAATCCCAAGTATACCTCCCTTACAATGGTTTATAATAAATCACCTTTTGCTTCATGAATTATTGCTGGGCACTTTGTTCTGACTTCAGAATGATAGACTTGTACCAGCAGCACTGACATCAGTTTGCACAATGGGACACACATGTGAACATTCCCCCAGCATCGCAATGAAGTGTTCATGGTAATGGGCAATGGGCGTTAGGGCAGCTTTGCAGACAGAATACCCTGGGCTGCTCCCAAAGTATTCTGGTCTGAGGAAACCCAGCTGAAAAACCCCTGATGCAACTTGAGTCTATGCTATCTAATGAACCATGTTCTCCATAAGCCTTGCAGGTATTCCAAGGAAGGCTTTTCTTTCAACCCCACCACCTTTAGATGCAGGTTTCATGTAGACATCACAGATAGCTTACAACTTATAACAATTTTAATTGCATTTTTTTAAAATCATGTTGTAAGTTGCCTTGAGATATATACCTCTGTAAAAGGTGAGGTGTGAATTAAATAAATCTTCCCTTCCAACGTGAGCCCTGGATATTTTAATGTTTAGCTAAAAGTGCATTAGAATGCAAATTATTCTCCCAATAAATTCTATACAATTACAGTTAGTTGGTTCCAAAGTATAGTGAATAATAATAATAATAATAATAATAATAATAATATATTTAACATAGTTTTAAAAAGGGATAATGGTTTTAAAGGAGGGATGGAAAGTCTATTTAAAATTATTTATTTCCAAGTAGAAAAGCAGATTTCCCAACTATTGGGAAAATAGAAAACAGAAAAATTGACATGGGTTTTTCACACGCACACATGCACACACACACGCGCGCGCGCACGCACACACGCACACCCCTACCTATTTTCAGGGCAGAAATATGTGCTTTCCTCTGCAAAATAACTCTGATGCAACAACTTGGAACATCCACTACCAGGACAAAATTCTGCAGAATTTTCACGTGTCTATCATTCTTCCCAGTGGGTTTCGCAATAGAAAATGTTGCACAATTTTGTCTTGGAAGTGGCTGTTCCAAATTGTTGCAGCAGAGTTATTTTGCAGAGGAAAGCACATGTTTCTGCCTTGAAAACCTCTCTCTCTCTCTCTCTCTCTCTGTGTGTGTGTGTGTGTGTGAGAGAGAGAGAGAGAGAGAGAAACCCAAGTCCATTTTTCTACAGACTAATTCTTGTGAAGAGCCAGCATTGTGCAGTGGTTTGAGTATTGGACTATAATTCTGTAGATCAGGGTTCAGTTCCTCATTTGGCCATTGAAACCCATTGGGGACCCTGGGTATGTCATCCTCTCTCAGAACTAGAAAACCCCATGATAGGTTCACCTTAGGGTTGTCATAGGTCAGAAATGACTTGAAGGCAAAGAGCAACGACAGCAGCAACATTCTGGGACATTCTAATAAGGGATGAATATTGTGGAAGAATATTCATTTTTTTAAACAGTGGGGAAAATAGCCTTAATCGTTTGTCCACTTCTGGGCATCTTTTTCTTCTCCACTGGGCACCATGAATGTCAGATTTGGCTATTTGGCAATGAGGGAGGTTTAAGGGTATTAGTATGCAAAGGCAGAAAGGGAATGGGCAAAGCAAAAGAAAGCATGCAGCAATTTTTTCCCATATTTTGAAACAGAGAATTTGTTTTGCAAGACTCCCTCTGATCTCATTGTCATTAAGAGATGAAGAGGCTTTCCCACACACCTTTCTGAAGTCAGCAAAAGATCACAGTTCACAATTAGTGAATTGCTTGCCAACATTCTTGTGAAGCTGGCATTAAACAAAAGGACCACAGACCGTGCAAGAATTTAGACTGGGCAAGAAGTCAGGCTATAGCAGCACGAGTCCCTGAGAACAATAACAACTGCAGGATCAAAGCAGCTTAGTCCAAAGGAATAGACACAATGAGGGTTTCAGATAAACTCCATGTCACAGTATTATTCCTTCTCCCCATAAAAGGACCAAAAGCAAATTAAAATTGATACGTAAGTCAAGTACAAATGGAATGCACATAGACCATAATCTCAGAACTGGTCCAAGAAATTTTGTTGCCTGAAGCAGAGAAGCAAACACAACCCTACCTTATATCCCATCCAAGGCCAGCCAAGTTGTATATGAGGCAGAAAATCCATTCATCACCTCTCCTCAACACTGACAGTAAATATTAATATAACAAATTAATCATTTACTTCCTTTTTACATTTTAAATTTACTTCCTTTTTACAACAGACAAAGTATGCTGTTTGAGTTCCTTCATGCTGCCCTATGGTACGGCTGGCCTTGTAGATTGTTCAGTTGTTTAAAATAAAAAATGTGCACACAAATACATATATAGAAGTGTACTGATATTCCTGTATGTTTTAATCTGTACTGGTTTTAACAATTTGTAAACTGCCTTGAGACACAATATTAGGGAAAAGATGAGATATGAATGAATAAAACAATCATCATCATCATCATCATCATCATCATCAAATCATAGAATCATAGAGTTGGAAGGGATCACAAGGGCCATCCTGTCCAACACCCTGTCATGCAGAAAATCACTATCATAGCATCCCCGACAGATGGCCGTCCAGCTTCTGCTTAAAGACCTCTAAGGAAGGAGACTCCACCACACTCCGAGGAAGAGTGTTCCACTGTCAAACAACCCTTACTGTCAGGAAGTTCATCATCATTTTATGTCATTTCCTCTCAGGAGTGAGAAAATGTTTGCACTCCAGTTGTTATTGTTTGAACTTACAACTCCCATAACTGAGGCCCGTTCTGCATGGGCGTGAAGTACGTCCCCAGGATATACTAGGGTTAGGAAAGGGTGTGCTTTATGCATGCCCCTAACCCTAGTACGTCCTGGGGATGTACAAAATGGTGGCACCCGTTCTACATGGGCGCCGCCATCTTGATGTCGCGGACGCCTAGCATCTGCATGTCGCACAGCGCTAATGACGTCGTGAGTGCGCCATTGGCACCTTGCAGCATCATTAGCGTGCCTCTACTGTCATTATTGGTAATATATCACATGTATATATGCACTGTGTTTGAAATGCATTTTGGAAAAACAAAAATATGTTTGACATTTTATTCCATATTGAGATCACATTAAAGTGTCCCATGCATACCTATGTTATTGTTTTTAATAGCCAAAAGATCACGGTGAAAGCAATCTGGTGAGACTACAGGAGACCTAGGGATTCACATTTTCTTTTACTCTGGCCAAGCTGCATGCAAAACATTAACTGTTCCCAAGTTTCCATCATGGACAAATGTGTTTCTTAACTTCCATCAATCAACGCAATGGACAATCAAACTTTCTAAACCAAAACAGAATTCTCGTAACATCTGGGCAATAAATTCACAGGAGGACATCCCTAAGTCAAGTCTAAATTTGTAACCTGATTTTCTATGAAATAGCAAAGATACTTTCCAATCAGGACAAATACACACAAACCTAAACACACATACACACAAGGCCTATAGTCATTTTGCTTACAGCTTCAATCTTGACTCTAAATTTCAGTCCCATGCAGTTCAAAGCAGCATGAAAATACCTTTTCCATTGTTGTGAGCTGCCCATCCTCTGGAAATGTATTTGTTTTCATGGCCAAGAAAGTTATTTTAAGACTCTGGAAATGAACATGTATATCCTGAAGGTATATCTGAAGTATCTACCATAATATTAATGAAGAAAAATAGCATACTAGAGATGAGATAAATGTATAGTTTTCTTTGAAATGTAACCTCCTTCTCTTCTCAGAAAAGCCAATCTAACTCTCACAGAGCTTGTATCAATAGGAACTATTCAAATTAGGCACAAGGCCCTTATGAACCCTTTTCCAGCCCAATAAAAAAAGCAAAGGATATTTCCCACTTTTCTGCCTACAGCTACTTGTATAATCTGATTATTCATCACCAGGAAAACTTTGTGCCAGACACAGCTATAGCTGTTAATTTACAAATGTGTCCAGATATTCGTAAGGCTATTCTATATAATGCCTTATATACAATGAAATACCATGAAAACTATCTATCTGTAAGGGATTCCCACTTGATATTCAATATTTCAGACAATGCACACTGCTTAATTGTAACTCCAAGGGAAATATAATTTAAGTAAATCTATGCTGATTTCATGAAATGGTGAAATGGCCTGCAGGCCAATTAACCCTGTTTAAGATATTTTCTCAGCCAAGGAAGACTTTCATATGGTCACTGGATATTTCCCCTTATCTGGGGCCTAGATCAGATGGGCAGGAGAGAGCAGCTGCAATCTGCATTTTCCAGAAGTGTATTTAAATCTCGCTGTCCACACCGGCTGTTCTCAGGGTGGCCTAAATGGCCAGAATTCATGCTGTGGCATCTAGCTGTGCCCCTAGGTAATTTTGTTTTGTTGCCTCCCACCATGCATGTGCACTATCACACAAACATAGCACTGGTAACTGCCTGATGCCTAGATGCCATCCCACTAGATGACCACCCCTTTGATCAGCCACACAGCCACACCTGCATTTCCATACAAATCAGCCATTGTGAATTTTACTCAGAACCAATAACCAATTGCAGTTTTTTTTCTATACAGAAATTAATATTAGTACATTGAAACACTATTTTTCATACCAAAAATTTTGTTTCTTGCATAGAAAAT